>NC_040891.2:9123170-9215670 GCF_900634795.4 Betta splendens
GTTCAGGTAGGAGCTCCCACTAGTCTGTGTTCAGCACTGAGTGAGAAATATGCGGTTGCATTGAATCACCTGTTTGAAGTGTTGTAATCAATGCAGACACAGATCATAACAGAACTGTGAAAACGCTGGGATACTGTTCACGCGTTAATATTATGACACACATAAATGAATATCAAAGATCACTTTAATCTTCTGCGCAGTGGTTTCTTATATTTTGCATTTCTGTATTAATTTGACAAATTGTTGCTAAAGACATTTAAAAATGTCTTTTATTTGCTCATTCTCTCAAGCGTCCATCTTCCTTCAACCATTCGAACCATTACTATTATTTTCATCATTTGCTGGTTTCTGTTCATCTGTCCCGTGTTTTTTATTATTATCATTATGTATTCATTTATTTTTATTTGTGCACATGGGGGGTCAGAGAGCTGACGCTACTGTTCAGCCACCTCCAGCGACAGCGAAACACCAAGAAGGTTCTCCACAACTCCTACCACACACTGCTGTCTGGGCTGCGGCCCTACAGCTCCCCCTACCTGTCGGGGGACAGGTACGCACCCCGCCGCCCCTCGGCTTCCTGCTGTCTTACTCACAATCCACTCTGGCACCCGAGGCGTATAGAGCAACACATTTAACAGGCGCTTTCAGACTGTGCTGCTTGGACTTAACAGTATCGCACTAATGCTGATTTGAGACCACTGTGTTCTAGGTCCCGCTGCTTCACTGCTTATCTCATGCTTTTACCATCCCTCTGTTCAGTCACTGGTTTCCTCTTCCTGTCTTTCTGTGTCTTTTTGTTTTTTTAACCATGCCTTTTCCGTGCCGTCCATCCTCCATCTGTTCTCAGGAAGACAGACGCTCCGTGCAGGTTTGTTCTTCAGCTCTGAGGATTTGCTGCTTTAGACTAATATGTTCTCTAGCATCACACTAGTAATGGGTTCATGATGCACAGTAAGTGATGTATTTGACTTGTCTTGCTCTTGAGGTGCTGCTGTCACACCATGATGCATTACGGGTTTTCTTGATGAATATACTCAGATCAACTACCTTTGCATGATCCTTCCCACCCACCTGTCCCACACCTCACCCCTGTGCATCTCCATAATCCAAAACTGCCTCTCAGAAGTGTGTTGTCCAGTTTTAGGTAAGCAGTAAACATCCGTGCTGTTTGGATTATAGAGACCCCCCCCCCTCCTCCTCCTCCCTGGTTTTTGCTTTTCTGCCCGCGTCGTCTCCTTCGCGGCTTCGCCGGACGCCCAGGCTGTGTCCCAGAACTTCGAGTCCTCCAGCACAACCCCATCTTTTCCACTCCTCCTTTCCCCTCACCCTCTCTCCGTCTGCCTTGTGTGTCTCCCCAGTCAGCTCCTCTCTAAAAAGCGGGGTCTCTTCCGGATTCACGCTGGTCGCAAGCAGAGGTATCCGCGGCAATGAGCCTGTGCACGGGGCACGCTAGAAAGTCAATCATCAGTAACACTTATACACACTCTGCTCATTTGCCTGACGTGCTCAGCAGTCTGTGGGCTGGTGCAGTGGTGCAGATTATTGTTAGACCAAAATGACTTCTCACAGTTTGTGATTTTTGATATTAAAAAATAGCTCGTACTTGCAGATACCTTATTTGACCTTTTTAACATTTAACCCACGCACTCCTCACCAGTCCACAAATGCTGGAGCGAATGTCTTCATTGAGACATGAAGACATGGTGTGTTCCATTTCACCAAGAGGTCGTTTTTCTGGCTAAGCGCCGGAGAAACCAGGGTTTGTTTTGGTTGATTTGATCTTTGATTTGAAGGTCATGATAAACCATGTGTTGGAGACTCCACCGGCGTCCATGATGGTTTATGATCGCTCACTCACTGTTTTCCTTTCATCACAGCTAAACCATTAGGTCGCTTTAGAGTCTAACTTCTAGACACGCTTTATGTCTTCAATAAATTTTTTGGAAGCATGTGTTATTTCAGTATAATTTAAGGCGCAGAATCTTTTTAGCAAATCAGCATGTGCTGTATTCGTCAGGTGACGGGAAAAGACAAATCTTTTGCTTAATTTCACATTGCATGTGTAGAAAACCTCCCCGTTTCCTCCAGTTCACTCTGCTTGTATGAAGTGCTTCATCCGCTAACATTGCTTAGTTACTTGGAGTATATCATCATTGAACGGCTGGGATGGATTTGCTTCGTGGTGCATGACCTTTGCATTGCATTATGGGACTGTGACGGTGTGTTCAGCGCATGCTACAGCATTAGCAGCCAGACGAGCTCGCGTCAGCCTCTCTGCATCGTAGTGGATGATGTAGGTCCTTGTCCGGCTGCTGTCGGTCGCTTCTTCTCTATGCTGACGTGACTGAGGGAAGCGTGTGTTTACTTTACTGATAGTAGAACATTTTTAGGCGTCCCAGCGCCGCTGCGAGATTTGAATCAGGTGTCAGTCTCACTTCCAGGCAGTAAATTATCACACGAGCCGGGACGTCTGGTAGTGTGTCCTTCAACAAGACAATCTAAATGTCTGCTTGTGTCCCTGTTTTCTCTTTTCTTGGTGAGCGTTTGTTAAAATCAATAAAACCAGCGGCCATGTTTTTGTGTTACCTCACACTAACAAACTCTTTTCTAATAAGCTCGGGCTGCCCTTAAACACATTATAAAGTCATGGTTATAATGCCTGAGGAAACTGATTTATTCCCACTGTCAGCAGTAAAATAGGCTTCCGGGATCGGATCAGGATGAACAATTCCCGATCATCCCAAACCATGCGGAGCAAGGCGTCCCCGCTGCCCCCGGGCTCCGGTGTGCGCCACTCTCCCAGCCAGGAGAACGTGCCCGAGGCCAACAGCCCCGGGAAGGTCCAGAAGAGCTGGAGCTTCAACGACCGCACCCGCTTCCGCACCTCCCTGCGCCTCAAGGCCCGGCCTCCGGTCGACGGTAGGCGACGCACGCTCACTACGTCGCTCCGTGCCTCATGACAGGCGCTTTCTCCTAACAACGTCTCGGCTCTGCCCTGATCCAGTGGAGGGGCTCGGTGAGGACTGCGTGGAGGACAAACCATATTCTGACGTAGCTATGGAGGAGGTCATCCCTGCAGTGAAGACACTTATACGAGCTGTCAGGTGAGTCCTGCTGTCAACACTGCATAGTAGATAGAGTCTAAATGGCCATTTCAGGTATTAGGACCAATGAATCCTCTCAACAAAACGCTCTGGGGCCACGTGGTCCATGTGTCGAGGCTGTGGGCAGTTTCTGTGGTATTTCCAGTCTGAACATCCTGCTCCTCTGAAAGAGTAGAAATGTTCTGGGAGGTAACTGAGCCCCGGCGCAGGCAGGACGTGTTCCTTGTTGTGACCTTGTTACTCAGCAAGCCGGTCCTTCAGGACACCCGTGTAGGGTGGCCTATTAGATGTGCACACTTAGAAATACTGTATAGATGGATGACTGTCCCTATGTGCAGTTCAGACAAGGACATCTGTAATAGTAAATTAGGACCATTATGTTTATGTTGCTGTTGTGTCATCTCTTCCTGTACTTGATGGATTGGAAGTGTTGGTGTTATTGTAGCGTTTCGGTGGCAGATGTCCTCACACAGAATGTTTTAGACAAACAGAATAAAGTGTAAACACTGCATTTATATTGCATTTATAACCGGACAACAGTGTTTGTCTGGAGAAATGCATTGTTTGCACATTTATACTATCACATCTGCTAATTAATCATAATGTGAAAATGCACAGTCCTCTGCGTTTAAAATGTACCAACCTCCCATGGGTTACCGCTAATATCGCCTGTGCAGGAGCGCAGACGCAGCCGCCGTGCGGCGCGAGTGAGGGGAGTTTTCCCACCGAAAACTACAATAGCCAGCAAACATCTGGCGCTGAGGCCGGGCCGCTCTCCAGGGGGCGTGACAGGAGGGGTTGGAATGACTCTGTATGGGCGCATGTGTCAGAAGCATTTCATCAGAGCATTTCTCATGGTGGAGGGACGGCTGCGTGCTTCCAGATGTGATCCATGAAGCTTTAAAATGAAGCGTCCCAAATACGTAGTGGGAACTGATTGACCTTATAACAGAACAATGATCCAAGGCATTGAACCCCTTAAGGAGACTAAAGATTAGTCAGGAATGCTGCCAGATGTTGCCAGATGTTGCCAGGGTGCTGGTCCAGACCGATTTATCATTTAATAATCTGAGACAGCAGCCCCACTGTATATATTTAGATATATTTTAGACACGCACGTGTGATATTATACGCTGATTCCTCAGCTTCGACCGACTCAGCATCTACAGTAGCTCTGACCTCACCTGGCCTGTAGAATAGAATAGAGGGAGATCCTATACATAGGGCAGGTGTGTATACGGCAGGTGCTACACACACACACACACACACACACACACACACACACACACACACACACACACACACACACACACACACACACACACACACACACGTGCAGAGGCTTAGCCGGTGTCGTGATTGATGTCTGTGAAGCAGTGAACGTTGCAGCAGCGGCTTAGTGCTGAGCCTTCACTTCGGAGGAGTCCGTGTGGTTTATCAGTGCCACGCTACCTGAAATAGTAATACAGGAGGAAAACCGAGGGAGGATGGGAGAGGGACCGAGCTTTTTTTTTTTTTTTTTTTGTGCTTCGCGCACAAATCTAATACAGCACAAAACACAAAATCTCTGCTTGTTTGCACTCTTTGATGAAGCAGCTTCTTCACTAGATAAATGGCCTGGACACGCTCACTATTTATAACCCTTTGATTTGTCGTCATCAGATGTTGTAACACTTCAGTCATAACTTACTCCCAATATATACAGGACACACTGAAGAGTCCGAATCCAGCTTCTCTCGCACGTTATTGCATGTAGAAGAAACATATTAGATATTTAAACTGTACAATCTACTGTGTATAGCAGCACATACTGTACATACAGGTGCAGATGTTGCAGTATATTTTAATGGCATACTGTAACTTGGTACAGTCATACTCTGCATACTTTGCTCTGCAGAGTCTCATCCAGGATGCGCGTCAGCATAAGAGCTGCTTTTAAACCCTTGGCATTGGAGACCTTTGCTGAACTTCAGAATATATTTGCTGTAGCTGTGCAGGCATTTTGCTCCGCAGATGGCATTTCCTGTCACTGGAGTGTTTTAAACTTCAGCTTCCGCGCATTAGAAAAGGGGATCAAATCCTTCCGTGAGCCGCGCCAGATCTCGGACCCGGCCGTGTATTACGAGAAGCGTTTCGTTGGCCAGAGAGTCAGCGTTTTGAAGAACCCCTTAGGAGGATCTGTATCAGAAATCCTCCCCGCCTACAACCCCCCCCCCCCCCCCCCCCCTCCCCCCTCCCCCCTCCCTCCCCCCCGCAGCCTTTTCTTTACGCACACCTGAGACCCACCCCGGCGAAAAAATATGCATCTACCTGCAAAATAAGAAAGGGCTGCCTGCAAAAATACCCCAAACGCACGAGTCATCAAGAAACAGTGCTGCGTGAGGGAGAAGAGGGCGCTGACGACGGCTACAGCACCAGCTGTGGACCGCCTCCTCCTTCGCTTGAAGCAGCTCCTCTGGTCACTACACGGAGCTGTGTGATGTGATCACCTTGTGCCCGTGCTGTGGGATGGATGAACTCTGATGCCGCCGTCCCCTACGATCCCTCTGTTGCCTCACTGCGTTTGACGCTTCTGCTCCTTGTGCAGAGCCAGCGTCTCTGAGCTGCCTCCTGCAAAAGGAAATGGCACCTGCTCACGCGCTCAAACCTGCTTTCGCTCCCTTTCCATTATCCCATGCGCACCCTCCAGCGCCATGCCCAAGCGGAGACACTCCAAGCTGATGTGGAGATGCTGCCAAGCTGGCAACAATAGTGGTCCAAGAGTGGCTGCAAAAGGGTGGTCACTGAAAAGAGCCGGGACGCGAACGCTCTGATAGCGCGTGCCTGTTTCTATCTATGGATTTGTGCTAATTTGCTGAAGCAGCAAGTGCCGATAAGCAAATGTCTCGGCGAGATGTCACGATCACAATATATCCTCGTGGTTTAGTGTGGGGGCGAGTGCGCTGTCTTTATGGGGCTGCTTATGAATGATAAGGTCATCGCGACTGTAATTAATCTTGTTATTGTCAGGACGGGCCTCGGTGGGCAGCCGTCCTGTCCTTGCAGTTTTCCAAAGGTTTATTTTCTGTGCAGCGTGAAGCTCTCAAGAAGCAGCGACGAGAGTCTTCGTGTGTGTGTGTGTGTGTGTGTGTGTGTGTGTGTGTGTGTGTGTGTGTTTGTGTGCAGGATCCTCAAGTTTCTCGTGGCCAAGAGGAAGTTCAAGGAGACTCTCCGCCCTTACGATGTGAAGGACGTCATAGAGCAGTACTCTGCAGGGCACCTGGACATGTTGGGCCGCATCAAGAGTCTGCAGATGCGGTAGGTTTGCTTTGGTTTTCCACTTTGACCGCATAAAAATTCAGTATTCATTTTGTGGTTGTTTAAAAGGGTTGACCAGATTATCGGACGAGGGGCTGTTCAGCCTGATAAGAAGGCGCGTCCCGAAAAAGGAGAGAAGACGCTGCCAGAACTGGACCCGCTGGATGAGCTGAGCATGATGGGACGTGTAGTCAAAGTGGAGAAGCAGGTACAGCAACGGTTTGATTCATGCAGACGGACGCAGAAGTTGGATCTGATGTCAACGCCCACAATGTGAATGTTTCCTCAGGTACAGTCCATAGAGAACAAGCTGGACCTCTTGCTTAACTTCTACTCCCAGTGCCTTAAGAAAGGCTCGTCCCACTTCACCCTGTCCTCCCTCTTGGACCCTGACCTGACCTCCGACTACCAGAGCCCCACAGACCAAAGAGACCTCTTCCCCTCCGCCAACACGCTCAACATCTCCCAGTCTGAGAGCGGCAACTTGGAATGACAGTGAGCCGGGGTATTGGAAACACATGTCTTCCTCTGCCTGAATCCACACTCCGAGTGGCCTGAACTCCACGTCTTCTCCCCGTTTCTGTGCGGTTGGCTGTAGTTTTGCCTCCATCTCAAGCGTTTCCTTTTACGTGAAGGCGTTTCCAGAGCTGGTACCGACGGAGGCCACCAGATGGCACCACTTGACAAGGAGCCTCGGCCGATGCTGCTCACCACACAAGCCTCTCAAGTCACAATGAAGCTGGGACACAGAGAGGACCCATGAACTACTTGACTACTGAATTAGTTTCATCCACTCACCTCATGCTATATACAGTATCTATGCCAACAAAGCTTCTGTAGGGAGCCAAACATTGAGCTTGAAGTTCCTATTCTTTCCATCGTCCTTTCTATCAAGACTCTGTTTTGCTGCTTGAAACATCAGACTCGGTTCACTGAGCGAAGACAGTGCTGCAAGTGCCATTTGTGTAGTAGGAAGCCACCTGCAGCTTCAGCAGCCACACAACAAGACATGTGTGTACGTGGAACACATCACATGGAAGAGGAGCTAAGAGGATGTGCTGCAGTGATATAGGTGTTTTTTTTCTCAACAATTAAAAAGTCTCCAAGAAGCCCACATGCAAAAAAAAAACAAGGCTTTTAAAAGATGAATGTTCCCACTTTTATTCTAACATTTGCCGTTTAACTCTCTCTGTCTTGCTGCCCACACTCCAAGCATGCAGTCCTCCACTGTAGATAAAACCCCCACCCAGGTCACGCGCGTCAGCCCTTAGGGCGTCCACGTCTAACGCATGCATTAGGCCACAGGCTGTTGTGCCCGTCCATGCACGTGTGAGACGGACTTCTTTATGTGCAGGGGTGGGCTCCAGTCATCAGGCGAGCTGTTAGCAGCCACTTTCCTCTGCTCTATCTGCTCTGGTTCTTTGAAGCAGGTGTCTGATGCACATTCAACTGTGTACTTGTGGACAAAACTGGACACACACACACATACAAAAACACACAATTATAACAGTTGCTTCAATATTTTGGAAAATTCGAACACGATTTTATCTCTTTGCTTAGAGTTTTTATACTGTAGCCATGTTCATGCACTTGTGCATGTGACAGAAAGGTTTTTAATGATTTTTTTGGTTTTGTAGAATTAATGTAGACTTAAGGTGATATCTGTTTAATTCAGTTAGATGCAGTGTATGGTTTAAATATGCATAATACCTACACACACTACATCACACAGCATGATACAGCTGATCAGGTTCACACGTGCACAACACATGTATATTTTATATAACTGGTGCCAGAGAGCCTTCACCATAGTGTATTCGGCCAGTGACAACATTTCCTCTGTCCCTCTGAGTGATTCATTTACTTACAAGCCAATTGACTCAGGTGCTCCACTTTTGCATTCAAAGCAAGCCTAGACTTTAAACAGTGAATGTAGTATTTAGGATGCAGTGTTCTTGCTGCCATAGTAAATAAGGTGGCGCATCAGAACTCGCTGTCGGTGTCATTTGTTTTGTGAAATGCCAGGAAGATCCATTCTTTGGCGTAGAGATGCCCGATTATTAGAGGTACTATTAGACTGAACGCTTGATTATCCCCAAGAATGGTGACTGTCATGTAAGTGTATGTTGATACCATTGTATTGCATGTTGTTGTTAGTGGTGGCCACTATATTAGAAACGAACACTTAAATGACCTGTGCCTTCTATGTCATTGTTCTGTTACTGGCGTTCAGTCTCAATCTCAGTGTCAATGTCAGTGCAGATTTAAATAGATGACTCTTTCACTGAAATATCACAAGGCCATGCTGTGTTTTCAAAATTATGATTTAACTAAAGAAGCATAATCAAACTCCCTTTCAACACAGCTCTATGGATCCATCTACTATAACTGTTTGCAACTTTTGACAATTTCTAAGACTCTAATTCTATGTTTATGCTCATGTTTATCATTGTAATCCTATTCAGACGCCTTCATTTTGACAACTGCTGTGTATTTTACCACCTGTCACATCTGGTGACCGGGGGCATGGACATTTATATCACAGGAATCTCTGCAGGCATGTGTCCTCTCATAAGCACGTCACATAGATCAGAATGGCTTCCACACAACTACCTCTGAGGCCACTAGGGGGCGCTAGTCTAGTAAACAAAGTATGTGAAACAGTAAGTGATTGTTTAACTGACTGAATGCTATGCATGATTAAATCTGCATGTTCTCCTCTCTCTCTTTTTCACAGTTCCTCTCATCATCCATGGTTCACTGACTTGCTGACATTTGACATTCCAGCTCATTGCCCTTTAACTTTAGGTATTGGAACTGCTGTTAAAATAAAACTGATTAAAGCAATAAGCAAAATGCTAACGTAACTAGGTCTTCCAGTTCCAATTGATGTAGCTAGTGGTTGATTAAATATGATGCGTATTTTATTTTTAATTCTAATGCACACCTTTATTTGGTCTTTTAAAGAGATTTAAAATTGTGTAGCCGCTAAGAATAAAACTAGCTCACTTGACTAACTTATTAATTTATTTGTTTCAATAAAGCTCTTTGGACTGTATGTTGAATGTGGTATTTTTTCTGGTTTTGCATTAACAGAGTAACTTTATTATGTGTTAAAAATTGACCTCATGCTATTTCATGATTATGAATTCAGTTATTAGACAAAAGAGGATTTAAACCTACATCTGAACAATTCTGAAAGCAGTTAAAAAGGGTGAAAATACTTTTTTTATTATTACAAGTTAATTATTCTTTCAAAAATTCTCTCTGTAACCCTCCGGCCATTAGCACCCTTAGTTTGTTCCTAAATGTCAGTAAATTGAAAGATGAAAGCAAACTGACATAAGAGTGAACCTGTTCACCTCTCATTTGGAGCTGATGTGTTTGGACGTGTGTCCAGCAGGAGACTGACAGGTTCCATTAAGGCATTTAGAAATATTCCTCCTTTCTCTGTCAGAGTGTGAAGTTTCCAACACCATAGAAGTAGCTGAACAATGTGACATGGCGTTTGTAAGGGTCAACAATCAAATAAGCGAATGTCTGCTCCTCTTCTTCTCTTGCTGGGTAACACTGGCCCAACTCATCCTAAAGGGAATGGATCAGTGTCTTATTTATCATGAACATAAAGTAAGTAAAGTTGTTTATACAGCATATAATAGACTGCAGTGCATGTAAGAAATATAAGTAAAACACTCTCAAAGCATCTGCAGAAGTATATGATTTATGATGATTTCTAACGTCTACATTGTTAAAGAGGATTTATGACCAACACAGACTTTATGTATACTGAATGGAGCAATCACTTACATAGGCACAAACTTTGAGCACAGTTGAGACAACAGTAATCTTCTTGGTCTCTGGATGCTTCTGCACACTACATCATAGAGCAGTCACAATTTCATTATTACATATGGATTTACAGTATGCAGGCAGGATATAAGTTACTATTTATAGCAACCCACAGCCTTGTTGTGATTTGGCGCTATATAAATAAAATTGAATTGAATTGAATTGAGTAAAAACAATATAGAAGCGAGTATCCCCACCTGATCAGGTCTTTGTACACCTGCTTTGTTGTGCTGATATAAGGATTGATGGTGTCTTCATATTGACAGAGCTCTCCTCCAAGACAAAGGTGTCTAAAGATGCGAAAGAGAAACTCTTCCCGCTGCTCTCTCCCAACAACATAGTAGTGGTCAGAGTCTTCCTCCTGCAACATCTGGAGAAACAGACCCAGCCTGAGCTGACACTATGTCAAGAGCTACTGATAAGTGGATGATGAAGAAGAAAGTCACCTGTCTGAGCTCATCATAGTCAGGGTAGACATCATGAAAGCATTTTACTATATGTCCAGAGGGCCTCAGAATACCACAAGAGTAGATGGGGTCAAACAGTTCCATGGAGACTGCAGTGCACGGCACCACCTCCACACTCACGGACACTAACGGCCTGCCTATAACAAACACATGTCAAAAGCATTCTGCACATCTGACTGCAAATACTGTCCAGCAGGTGAGATCAGTTTCTTACAATCAATGTTCAAAAGCTTGCTGGGGGCACGACATACCAAGCAGAACCCAGACTCCAGCCTCCATCTTTCTCAGACTGGAAATCACACCAGGGTCTCTGAAGAAACACTGCATAGACACACTGACATCAGGATATAGTAACATTTGTTTGATGCTTATAGTACAAAGAATACAGACAATTAATGTACTGTATGTTTCAGTAAATATTTAGCAGGTGTCTTACCTGTGCAAATTGTTCACTATTATAAGGATAAAAGCTCTGATCGAAGCTGTAAGACTGAGCTGTAATCCTCCCCAGCATGGACCTGCAATGAAAACACACACAAACAGATAGAAAAGCCTACATTTAATGTTTAGTTGTCCTTTGCTAGTCGACTAGTTAGGTGCTGCCAAGGAGCCAACGGCGGCACATTTCAATTAAATACGTTTACAGGTGGGTTACATTTAAAACTTTACCATTTCATCAACAGTGTTAGAGTGTCTTTGTCTTGTAGGAAGGAGAATGTCTTGGATAGAAGAGGAGAAAACGAAAAGCTTTGCTCATACGCGCATTTCTCTCCTGCCATTTTGGCTTAATCAAACAAAGAGGTCTCACGTGTATTGAAAAATAGTAGCTCGCAGGTTTGTAGGCGTTAACGGGCCAATCAGCGAGAGATGCCGACGATAAGAGCCAATGAGCGCCTGGTCTCACATTGGTGCCAGTTACAAGAACTGAAACCAAGTGGCTGGTCTTTATTTTTTGCTATCTGAGTTTTGTGTACCCGTTACCTTGACAACGCAAGTTAGCAAACGCGGGGTCAAGTTACCGGGGCAACATCCAATCGCCTTTAACGTCTGCACCAAAGAGTGATTGATAAACCTATATATTTACTTATTTTTCAATTTTTATTTGTTGTTGCTTCATAATACAAGTTACCTCCAATTGCTAAAGGTAGAAAAAATCAAATCGCCATATCATTATATTTTTCTTTCTAAACAGTAATGCCTTCTCGGGGCACAGACAGTGGTCAAAAGGTTTAACAATATACCGTAAAGTGAGTGTTTGGTCGTAACTACGTGTGTGGTTCTGATATGTAAGCTCTCAGGTGAGTCTTTTGAAATTGTGGAAATAATGAACAAAGCAACTGTGTAATAAAAGAAAATTTAGAAAGAAACATCTCGATATATTGTTGCTTAAAATGCCAAGCTTTAGTCGTGTATCAACGATATATTGTGCTAGCTACGAATGAACGATCCTAGCAAGCTGACCAACATATAGCTATGTTAGCTAACATTTTAGTTAGTGATAAATAACTATATAATGTATTATACTATATATACAGTATATTAAAGCTGTGTAAAATACTGGTCCCCCAGTGTACAGTGTTTTAAAATTAATTTTCTACGTAAAAGTAGAATTTATAATATAGCTTCTGTATGACTGCAAACTCCAGAAAACATATGCCTTACCAATTTAATAATTTGTGATGTGTCCTTGCATCATCATCTTTATTCAGCTCCTGGCCTCCTCTTTCTTTTGACAGCTTGTTCTGTACTTATTTTTTTAAAATCTGACAAGAGCACCTGAGAACCAGGCACGTAAAGGCCATAGTCTCTTTTATCACGGCCTCACTCAGCTTAATACGTTCGTGGTTATTAGATTTTTTTCTTAAATTGAAAAGGAGACTTTTTTGCTGAAGCTGTTCACTGTTAAGGATAGATGCCGGCTTTACAGCTTGTTCTTGTTTAGGTGTTAGTCAGACAACATTCGATCCTAAAATTAATTTTTCCTTTCCCGACTCAAACACTCATTACATCTGCAAAACATTTAAATAAGCCTGTAATGCTTTTGACTACACCTTTCTAGGGTTTAAGCTTCCTCTCACCCAATGACAGCTGGGCTCCAGCACCCCTGCGACCTTCAGAGGACAAGCAGTTCAGAAGATGGATGAACTAGTCTCACCTCCAGCTTGTAGTGCGAGGGGTGAGATGGAGCCCAAGCTCTTCCTCATTGTCTGCCTAGGTAAAAAGGGTATTTAATTACAATAATAATTTCTTGTCTTCTGATTTACAAAAGCAAGGTTTTAAAACGTCCTGTTCTCTAAAATTGTCACCCTTTTTTAAAATTGTTATAAATATGTTATACATCGTGTTTAGTGTTCTGTCCTTTAACGTGTGGGATAAGAGTCACTTCACTGACCTCAAAATGCATGGATGACAACTTTGTATCCTTATACTGTAGTGTCTCAAAATTAAAACAATGATGAGCTCAGTACTCAAAATGTGTCTATACAATGAGATTGGACAAAATCCAGATACAACAGCCTAAAACATGTGCTCAAACCAGTGCTTTGATACTTCACAACCTGGCTATAACCTGACATCAATGAGTCACCATCATCATCATCATCAGTCAGTATTATTAAAATAAATTTTCTATTCTCGCTGATTGCTTTGTGGTAATTGTACTTGATTCCTGCTTGAAGCCTAACAGTCAGGAAGGCGAGGCAGGTGAGAAAACATTGCAGCTGAGAAATGCTAGAATGTGTCCACAGTCTGGCAAGTCATAAAGGTTTAACAGTGCAGATTGACTTTTGTCAGATGTGTATGAAAACATGACCTGCATTCTTTTGAATGTCTGTGCACTGCTCCTTTTAGACCAGGAAGGAATATAGCTGCACGTATTGATCCATCACATTATTTGTTTGTCTGTACACACAGCTTTGAGACAGAGGCTTTGAGGCCAAGAGCTGTGCCCAGACTTGGGGGAACAATGGAAAAATACCACTGGAGTTCTTTGATAATAAATGAATCATCATTTGAAACTTTTCCCAATGATGTCATGGCGAGGATGAGCTTTGTTACTGAGCTCTTTCTGTTCTGTTTAGAGCTAAGCTACACAAATTGTGATTCCCAATGTAAAGAGTAGGATGTTTTTTAATTAGTTTTTTTGCTGATGCTGTTTGGTTTATACTGTATCAGCATCACATACAGTGACTATCCTTCAGTGCACCGGGTGTCCATGGTTTAGTACAGTATTTGTTTTCACTGCACAGTTGAAATTCACATTATTTGAGAGGAGATATTTGCCTTGAACTTGAAAATTGGAGAATAAAGATTGTGGCACTTTGTCGCCTATGTTGGCTTATGTATTTTTGAAAAATGAATTTGGACAATGCTATTTTTTCATCTTGTGTTATTGATAGCGTCAAATCAAAAACACTGTACAAAATTCAAAACAGAAAAGAACATTATTTTGCAATGGTTACAATAAATCATACCGTTTTTAATTCCACTGGTATATGCATTAAATCATCTCATGAACCCTTCAGATCTGTGTGATCTTTTGTGGTGTCTGGACAGGGTGTTTGCAGAAGAACCCATAAAAAAAACTGTTTTCATAATGTGCCAGCAAACTTGCTTTATGCTTCAGAAAACATACAGCTTGTCTTGATCCACACAAGAGCATGAGAAAGCAGAGCTATTTTGTTATGTCTTCTTCGAGTGCACTCTCTCCGGTTGTTTTCCGTTGTTTGTTCGTTTTCACCTGCACTTTGTGATACAGTATCTAAAACATTCTGGGAATCCAAAAGAAGCCCTGTATGGACATGCAGGAGTGGAGACGTACTGTATAGTGGAAGGGAGAATGGGACAAGAGGCATGAAGATAGAGGTGGAATGCGAAGCGGCTACAGGTGGAATGACTCTCTTCAGATAAGACTGATGTGGCTGTCGCTTAATGTGTTTGATAATATCTTTGGGCCTGTCTGCTCTCCTGTCGCGTCACCTGACTGTGGCCTCCTTAACCCGATGTCAGCAACTTAACATGAAACTGATGGTGTCGTCAGATACCTGCATAAAGTACTGAGGTTTTGGTCAAATTTGTTGCCACTAAAACGTTTGTGTGTTGTTATGGGTGTTTAGTGGCATATTAATTATATTGTTCTTGTTTGTTGATTTGTCATTTTTTTCATATGTTAATGGGTCTGTAAACTACACACTCAAGTACAGCTTGTTCCAGATGATGAATGCTTTGAATGTGTGAATGCGCTGGAAAATAATACGAGTAATTTTGGAGCAAAGCTCTGCTGAGTGACAGTACTACAGCCTCTCCCTGATGGAGTGGAGAGTGATAAAGTGCTCCCGTTAGGCGACACAAGATTTTAATAACTGCAGGAAAATAAGTAGATTTCACAGTTATTTCCTGTTACCAGCACCCTCCATTTATATCTTCTGGGCATCACATGGTGGCTTTTGCCCTCTTAACATTTATGACACAACCCAAACTCTCTCTTTATCCAACGTTTTGACACTACTGTTCAGACTGTTGCTCTCTCTCTGTTTCCGTGGGAACCGCTATGCAAAACTACCCGACATGGAAAATAACTCTCGCTGTTCTGCAGGCGTCCAGGAACAGGAATGTAATCCTAAGACTTTGCCAGCCGTAGCCTTGGATGGAGACAGCCTTGTTTCTGTGACACTGACTGGCATCAACAAGCTCCCACTGTCCCCAACTACCCTGCACATGCTCACGCAGCCTTGAATATGCATGATTTTGTCTGCTCATTCATGTGTATGTGCCGTATCATGTAGACCAATGGGAATAAACCATTAAGGCCATGGACAACAAGTTGTGCAGATGAGTAGGAGGCAAAGGAGCGAGGAAACGGATATCAGATTAAAGTGGAGGTTTAACAGTGCCCAGAATAACAGCTCATTCTTTAGGAATCCTGATTCTCCAGCATAAACAAACAAACCAAATATTTCCAACAGAGGGGTATTTTGCTGTTCTTGAATCTCTGAGGAGATAAATGTGCTGTTTTGATAACAGTGGAGGATATAAGACAGGATAAACAGATGATAACCCACAGTGCTCATTGCCAGAGTGAAGCCCTCTGAGCTCCTCACAGCTCCAAATAAAACAAAACGTATGCCGAGGACAGAACGGGTTTGCCGAACGGCCGGTGTGAGTAGAACAGCGCTGGTGGATGCGGCATAATGCTCCATTAGGAAAGACGAGCGCCTACAGTGAAAGGTTGAGTGCAGGCACGACTGACGGGAATTGAGTGAGGGTGTTAATACCACAACTGGGTCAGTGCCCGTGGGGATGGACGGTGGACGGATGGAGCGTCTGAGTGCTCTGAGGAGGTGGGTGGTGGAGCGGAACGCCACCTGAGACCTCCTTTAGTCTTTTTGTTTAAAGTAAAGAAATGACATCATGCTGTAGTTAAGGGATGATGTATTTAGAGAGAGTCCATGAGCTGGACACTCAGATCTTCTGTCTTCTTTTCTTCTAATGAGAGTTTCTTCTCACCGTATATGACACGTAATGACTGCAGCACAGATTAGAGAACCACCTCTCACGCACCAGGCGTGTATGTGCAGCTGACGAAGCAACAAGCCTCTACAGGTCACAAACAATAACTTCTTCCTGGCGTGGGATAAATGTGTGGCAGCAAAATGTGGAAAAAGAAGCAGCTGGAGGCTCCAAGTTAGTTTTTCCCAAAATGGAACATTTATTACATTTTTTGCCTTCTGACTATTTATTTCTTGTTGCTTAAGGGCCTGTTTGGTATGTTCACTGAAATTCCACTGTAGTAAATGTTTCTTCACTGACACAGAACTTCTCTCTGCATGTTTCGCTGACACATGTGGCCTCTGACAGTTGGTCACTTCTTAGTAAGCGGTAATCAATATGCAAGTCAGGGTTTTTGCTGTGACTGAGTCAGTCAGACATGTGACAGAATGATGTTCCATCTAGTGAGGGTGACTCTGTTGGAAACAGTGTACTTTATTGTACGAATAGACCGAAAGAGAATGTGTGTGTGCGTGTTGACCTTCTATCATAGTGTGTGTTGTTATTATTGTTTTGTTTTGTGGTGTGTGTCGTTTTCATAAAGCAAACATAAGATACTCTTTACAGATTTGTTTTAAATCTGCTGTTTTAGCAGTTTAGCAGTTTTCACATCCATAAGGTCACTGTTAAACTGTGCAGTGTTGCCAGAAACAAGGTCAGGGGTAGTTTGTTAGTTAGTTTTACACCTATTTATAAATTGTAGAAGTTATTTTAAAGCATTTAATTACTAATAAGGTGACCCTACTTTGTTGTACAGGGACAGAACAAATGCAGCAGATTCTGAAACAGGATCAAGACCTGTTTCGCTTAACATGAGATGGAACCTGAGCCTGAAAGCGACCTGAACAGGAGGAACAGAGACAAAGAGAACCGGCATAGGTGTGTGTCTCACAGTCAGCATGGACGGTGACGGTGCCGTGGTTTGTTTGCTGCTTTATGAGAAGCGGAGAGTCTCCAAAACAAAGCACACCCGCTGCTTTCCAAAACAAACCTGTCAATGCCACATTTCCAGCTGCAACAAAGACGAGAACAAGCAGTGCACATGAAATGGGTCCCAAGCGTCTGCGCTTCCTCTCTGCTAATATGAACGCTTTTCCACACATCTGGTGGATTCAGAAACAGTGTTTTGATCAACACTTGGTCAGTGCACACGCTGCACAGCCTGTCTTCCTCACTAGCAGCTGCACTCACCCTGTTCCTGGAGCAGAGAGATCCCCGGAGGAGCCGAGATGGACATGCGTCTACTCCTGGATGGGTTCTGACACAGTGCAGCTGTGTGGGGTGGTCCATCAGGACCACTGTGCTTGCGTGTATGTGCACACGCCGCTGGCCTGTCATGTTTTATCTCAACTCCTGGTGCTTTATCTCCATGTTTCCTCAAGAAACACTTCTAGTCCATTTGTAAACACATCTGTGAGCACACACTGCTGTATTGTCTGTATTGATTCTCCCTGAAGTGTGGCCCACTCGCTGTCCCTCGTGTGTGAGTGTATAGGCCCCATTGTTTCTATGTGTGACTCAGCTTATCAGTCTATTCTAGGGAAATGACCTCACAAACAGAAGCACTGCTCATCTAATATCTATTTCCTTTATTCTGCTGCCTCAAAGAAATAAATGTCACATTCATACATCTTGATGGCTTGTTAGGGCCTGAGTCACTGCAGGCCGGGCCAGAGCCTTGTGTCTATGCATCAAACTTCCACCAGCTCACGAGTGTTACGACACACACCGCCTACAGATCTTGAGAAACATATGTCCAACCACGCTGAGTAACTCTCTTCAGTGATGAGTTGAGCGTGAATCACACAGTCCCTCATCTGGTTGCATCCTCTTGTGATTCAACAAAGGGCCCTCACACACACCTCCTCCTACAGATGGCTACAATAAAGTTCGTGTACATTATCCGTCAACAAAGCATCATAGCCATGCTCCCGTGCTCCACATGAGTCATTTGCTGCCCGTAAATGTATAAAGCAGCGTTCTTTACATTTCAGTACAACTAAATAAATCTTTACTGGAATATAGTACTCTGAGTAATAGTGTACTCTGAGTAATAGTGATTGAGCAGGTGGTGCCAGTAAAACACTGTAAACATAGTTTGGAGCTCCTCTCCTCAGAAGGTATGGAGTTGTGCAAGAGGTGTTAAACCCATAATTGTAGCATTCGAGAGGCAACCTCGTTGCACAGAACGGCCTCATCCTCACTGGCATTAATAATACGAACTGTCTTAGAGTTTTTCACTTGAATTACTGTCTCCCCCCTAAGTACCATGCATATAAACACTTCAGACTCACCAAGTGCATTAGGTTAGTCACAAATGAGGTTTTTTCCATGGTAGTGTACTTATTGCGAAACATAGCTTTCTTTCTTACCACTCTGCAAGTAATAGTTTGAGTTATACTGAAGAAATGCAGCGAGGCACATGCAGGTTTCTTTGACATCAGCTGTGCGGCCCTGTCCTCAGTGTCTCATCTGTCTTGGCTAACACCCTGCTGTGTTACAGTTATTGATTCAGCCCTTAGCTTATTGATCTACTTGGAGAGGACCCTCTGGAACAGCTGGCACTGTGTGGACCACCACGCCAGTCCCCTGAATGCCTGACTCAAGATTTATGTGTCTATAGTATTTTACATACTGTGTAATCTAATTAGAACTATTCTTTATGGGTCTGAATCTATTCAGGTTGGAAAGAATCAGAGGCAGATGAAGTAAACAAAGCGAAGACAACTGATCTGTGGTAAGTCCACACAATAAACATGTGGAAGATTTTGTATATTTTGAATATTTGTTGTCTCTGGATTTCCTCACCAAACTCAAGAGGCTCATTTGTATGTTTCTAGAAGCTGGGAGGTTCGCTGGAAGTTATGCAACACGTTGCCACTAGATGGGGTGTGATCTATGAGTGGGTTGGGCTGTGCTGGTGGTGGGAGCTGCTCATGGGGGAAACTGGTGCTGGTGTTGTCAGTGAAAGTGTCAAAAGAAAGTATAACTATGAGCTAAGTAGAAGTGATTTAGTTTTCAGACCGGAGGTTCCAGTAAGATACAGAGGGGAAAGGCTTGAAGTGATAGCCAACCTGTGGGAGTCACAGGGAAAGAAGCACAGGGAGAGAGAGATTTGAGCAGGAAGCAATGAAGCAGGAGACAGGGCAGACTGAGAGGGGGGCCGGGGTGGGGGAGTGGTTAGCCCTCACTCACTGACTGTATATAGAGAAGACAGAGTCACACAGAACAGACCTTTGAGAGTGTGAGCAGAGTAAAAGGGCGGCTGACTGAGTCTTTAACGCAGACGCCTCTTCACCTGAGTGGCTTCCTGGGCAACACATCAACAAAGCCTCTGTCGGATTATAAGGCCAGACTCTCCCCTCAGATCAAGGTAAAGAAACTTCCTGCTTTCGTCACTTATCATCCCGTTCTTCCAGGGCAGGTGCAGGCTGAAGGTTACTGCTCCACTCCACTCTCACGTTGCTTCATGTATGACTGTGGCAAAGTGAAAGCTTTTATCTTAAGCGGCTTCATGTATCTGCTGAACATCTCTCTTCTTCTGATCTATTCCCTTACTCTGCATTTACTCATTTTACTCATTTTAAAAGACAAGGGACAGTTATGTTTTAATATAAGATATTTACCTTCTGGGCGTGTGATTGAAGGACACAATGTTCAAGATGTTATCAACAGGTTCAACAATACGAGTAGGGCCCTGGAAATCTTTTTTTAACTCTAAAGGTCACTGAGTCCACTGATACTGTTTCTGCTCTTCTTGAGGAGCAGTAATCCCATCACTCACCTGTTGTAAGCCTTTATTACACACCTGTACAGTGTCTGAAATGTTCTCCACTGCTTAAAAATAGAGCTGGATATATAATATTGTGTAACACTGAGGATAAATCTGCTAAGAGAGACTTTCTACTTTATATGAATACTGAGCCAAAATGCTTAAATAATCCGGTGGGTGGTTCAGCAATATGTCAAAGTTTAGCTGTGTGAAGATTCCTAGAGCACATGCAATGAATACATAAACAAGACAAGCTTTAATGATTCTTTTTATTGGCACAATCATACATCATGCGTTCTATATACAGGTGGTTGGAGACCTGTAGTAAGGGTTGATCTGTCCTGTGACTGCATTGTGGGATCACTGTCTTGGTTACAGCTACAGCATTAAAAGGCCATGTGGCAGCTTCTGTGACACTGTGTTGAGCTCCTTTTTGATGAAACGAACATGAAACCCGAGACAGTGAGATGACACTTTGCATGTTCTAAAAGCTGTGATATCCATTGCTGAGCACCAGATGGCCCTTATTTACCCAACACTGTTCATATGCTCCTGTTGAGATTTGCTCATCTAGTCAGATACTTTAGATTCACATGTCCTACACTGACGTTACAGTATTATAAACATGATGGGGCTATTTTGAATATGGAAGCTGTTGACTGGGTAATGTCAGGGGAATAATACACCTAATAGTCATCACTTGTGTTTTTTTATTTTACACTGACACGTTGACCTGAAGACATCAGCAGGTTGTTGAGCGCACTGGGTGTTTTATTGCACTGCTGCTCAGTCTGACACAACAAAACACTTGAGAAAAGACGGGGACCTGCCCATCCCATGCTGCCATATGCTCATATGTGTGTGTATGTGTTTGCATCCACTAAAGAAGCAGTCATGCAGAAAACAGCACAGCAAAGCTCTTTCCGGAGCCCTGTGTTACGAGCTGAGTGCCTATTGTGCTCCATAGGTTTGATTGGATAATTAATGAGGCTGTTTATGTAAGCAGTGGGTTAACCTCTGGCCTTTGGCCAAACTAGAGATATAATCATGTGAAAAGCTGTTTTTGTATATAGCATTAAAACACACATTTAGATTACAAATGCTGTACACTTTTGCTTAGTTTGACCTGTTTCTATGCCCTAACATGACATTTTGATAAACTTTATTGTCTCTAACTATTCTATTAATACTGCAGGAGGACAGTATCTATTCACTTAGACGATTTCCTGAAGTGTGGTAGATTAACTTGACACCAGGACATTACTTTATTTCCTTGACTGTGATACCGTCCTAATCTCTGAAGATAATGTATCATCCCTTAATTTAGAAACTTACTTGGCAGGTCTCTCTCAGATGAAGTATAATATGCGAAAGTGTTATGTAGTCCAGCTGGATTTAATTGACATTGTGAAGCAACCATTGTAAATAAATGTGACTTTGGAATAACCATAAACCGCCTTACTACCCTAATTCTGAAAAGATATACGAAGAGCATTTGATCTACTTCCATTATAACCTCCTCACCTGCCTTCCTGTGATGTGTGAAAGCTTTGGGACGTGAAAAATAGATGAAGTTATTTTTAAGTCTCATATTCTTTTGTCTTCCTTTTACAGATTTATCATGAAGTTAATCCTACTAATTGTGGCAACAGTGCTCCTGGTGGTGGAAGAGGGAACTGCAGACAGAATCCTGTTTAAAAGGACCAAGAGGGAGCTTGCTAGTCCGCTCCATGTTGGTGGCATCAGGGACCCATTTGGGTCCTACTGCCAAAGGAGAGGAGGCTGCTGCCCTGGCAGGGATGACATGTGCACAGTACCGTACCTGGACACCATCTGCTACTGCGACCTGTTCTGCAACCGCACCGTCTCTGACTGCTGCCCCGACTTCTGGAGTCACTGTTTAGGCGAGCAGAGCCCTCTTATTGGTACGTGGTGAGGCAGAATTGTAAAAGTGCTACATAAGTCGACTGTGTGTGTCATGTTCAGCTGACTACACTTTGAACTCCCCACACGGGTTATAGTACAATTCACCCCGTGCCAGCGGTAACAGAGGTCTACCTGAGAAGAGAGGGGGGAACAGTAGGCTTCTTATTAACTCCGACAGGGAGGGAGGGTGGATAGAGGAATGAATGAAGGTCAGGAGCAAGAATGTGGGCTATGTGAGCGTGAGACAGACAGGCACAGGTTGGACAGGAGGTGAGGGGGTCGGTGCAGGTATGTGTTCCCAGGGCGACAAGGCAGCCTGATCACGAGTTAGGACACACACTAATGCATGTTTAAGAGCATGTCCGCGCTGACATTTGACTACACACACTGGAGCAGCAATGAGAGAGATGATGGCTATGTGGGCTCCTCGCTCGTAATTCATTCAGCCAAGAAACCAGGCAAACTCCTCACATCATAAATTTTCATTGAGCGCGTGTCTTGAGTTACACAATAAATTCACACTGACACAACCTGCTGCCATAAATCAGGCTGGAGATAAAGTTCATTGTGAGCCTGTCAGCATGTATCAGTATAGTTTTCACATCTGTCAGTAAGTGGGGTTCACACTTGAAGTGCAATGTGTTAAGTGTACTTACACTCACTACTACAAATGCTAATCAATGTGTTTGTGCATACGTATATGGCTGCACTCAGTCTCCCTAGAGGTGCTGAAGTGGTGCGTAAGCTGGTTAAAGCATGACGGGACCCTAGGCAGCCTGGGAAGGCTGAACAGAAGCTAACGCCACATTCCTATGATGGATTACTGGAGCTCAGCGCTCCTTAGACCTCACAAATTGTGTGTGTACGCTCATTCACGCACCTGCACATAATGACACACACAAACACCAGGGAAGCTATGGTTTAATGTTTTTATTGTGGTGGAAAGTGAAGATCTGTGCTGTCTACAGTCCCGCTCTGTGTCTCTGTTGTGCGTTAGACTGGATCCATATTTATTAAATTGTCTGTCTGTTTCCTTTCAGCCACCTGTGAAAGAAATGGAAACAGATTCTTCACAGGGCAAACATACAAAGAAAACTGCAATTTGTGGTAAGTCTCATACTTCCTGACGTTCCCTCTAAGTTTCCTGAAGTTTGAATAAATGTGCTTTCCATCCTTTAAATGTAGTTGTTCAGACTCACCCAGATTCACCCATCATTCCTAAAACCCATGGTGGATTTTAGGAATTTAAAAGAAGTTTTGCGGGCTCATAAAAATAAGTGTCTGCACACCATGTGTTCCTATTGAAACAAAACTACTGGTGGCTTCATGATGTAATATTCAGATCTGGATCCATGTTTTGAGTAGAGGTCTCACACAGATCAGCTGATGTTTTACATATACACCCTGTTCCTCCTCAACTTTCTTCCCTTTCAGTTTCGCTGCATGGCTTCAGTGCTTAACAGTGATTTTACTTTGGCACAACACAGCAGTGAAAACATTCAACCTTGTGTCAGTGTCCTGTTATTCTGCACGTTGTTGTACTGTGTTTTTCCTGCTGTGACGTCAAGTGTATTGTTGAGACAGAGTAACAACAACAACTTACAGTGCAGTACCTGTAGCTACGTCATTACATGTTTTATCACCGGATCTACAGTAAATGTCAGCATGTCTAGTAAAAGCATGTGTTAGCATGTTCATGTACGTAAAACCTACATCAAATGCCCAAATCAGAGCCTGAACTTTGTAATAAACTCTTCTCTGTACTTCATGACCCTGACATTGAGCTTCTTCAACATTATAGATTAGTCTTCAGTGGCAGTGAAGTGTCTTTTATCTTCATGGCCTTCAACACCCCGAGGGCAGCTCGGTCCATGTGGCGCTTTTCATTATTCTGAATGATAGACAAGAGTCAAGGAGACGCAAAACGATTAGTGGCAGACTTAGGGAGGAGGCTAAGTGGGTGAAGGCACGAAAAGGAAGCTGGATTCCTCAGCTGTCCTCCGCTGTGGTTTCACACACCTGTGAGAGAAGATGTTGCTCATACTTCTTGTATGCATTTGTACATGTGCAAACATGCATGCAAATGTTGACTTAACATCCATTTATGAATTGGTGTTTATTTTATTGCGAAAGACAAGCTATGGCTGTACGTTACGACACGTCTATCGGTCCGAGTATCTGCGCCAGTAGCTGCTGCGTGTCAGTCCTGTAATTAGGCTTGACCTGCAGGTGATGGACATGTAGACGGGTGAAAGCGTAGGGTGATGAACGGCAGGACTCAGGCTTCATCTTCAGGGAGGACTTGTGGATGTTGCGCAACCACAGGCCAATTGGTAAAAATAACCTCCAGGGTTTCACGTCACCAGAGAACAGCAGCTATGTGCTAACTCCCCTTTAACCTCCGCAATCACAAACACTGTTGCACGTTCTTGTTAAGGCAGCAGGCATAGATGCATCCCAGCGTTAGCACAGAGGTGCACATGAACTCCCTTTTCCTACTCCCACGCTCCCACCTTAATGATTTCCAAAACGTGCATCCTCTCAGCCTTCTCAGAACCAGCCGCGCAGGGTGGAGGAGGAAGCCTCCTCTCTGTGTTGACTCACAGCTCCCTTCCTCCTCATCGGAAAGTCTCCTATTAGCAGCGGTTCAGCACTCATATCTATCCTCCTCCACGTCTGCTCTGACGTCAGCAGGGAAGCCTCGTCTGTGACAAATGCAGTTAAATCCAATTCAAATATGCACCGTGCAGTTTGTGGTTTGTGTATAATGACTCTGTGTAAACGTGATGTCTAATGTGCACTAGTCCTTATGGATGACAGGCTGCATAGTCTCTACCTGTGTGGAAGCATTCTTCCATGAAATTTATGTAGGACCAGTTTTAATAGACAGAGAATGGAATGTAAGTGGTCAGAGGGCAAAGTAGTTCAAGTGAGACTGAACATTCTGCTGCAACATTTTCAATCATTTACCTTGAAGTATCAGATGAAGCTGAGTCAACTTTCTGTCCAGTCAAGCTTTTTTGTTGCAAGTTTTAATTTTTTTACATGTTTTTTTTTCAATTTTCTACTTACTACACTTCACAGTTTTAAAATTAGTTGTCAGTAAAAATGCCAGTACTAATATATTATTAATAATAAAAACAACAAATAAATAAAATATAATAAATAAATGATCTTAAGCTGTAGTTGCTCATTTTGTTTTTTTTGTTGGTCGCCAACAAAGTTAAAGGTTTTACTACTCCCTCGGTGAGTCATCAGTCCATGTTCTCTATTTTTAAGCAAATAAACATCTGAGCGTCACCGTTAATACGCTGCTCCCTTATCTCTCCTGTCATCTTCCTGACGTCTTCATTCCTGTGTATGACTAAAAATGGATCCACATTCTGCAGCCTTAAAAGGTTGAATGTACTCTTCAGCCTGTCCTCTTTTTCCTGCTTTTCCAGTCACTTGTGTTCTTCGTACTTTCTTGTTTAGCAGGTCTCCTGAGGCATATTTGCCTATATTTGACAAGATGTTTCTATTTTAACTGTTAATGCTGCATGGCTGTGGGAGCGTACCTTATTCTTGCACAGTTGCTAATGCTTTTTAATGGCCTCATGTCTTCCTCCCTCTTCTCTGTAGTACTTGTGGGACCACGGGCCGATGGGAGTGTGAGCAGCATGCCTGTCTGATTGAGTCTGACATGATTCATGCAGTCAACAGAGGAAACTATGGGTAAATATCAAACACAGGCCCCTATAAACACAAAGTTAATGATCATTTTAAATCATTCATATTATCTTGGTGTTTTCAGGTGGAAGGCAGCAAACTACAGCCAGTTCTATGGGATGAGTCTGGACGAGGGCATCCAATACCGCCTGGGCACACAAAGACCCTCCAGAACTATAATGAACATGAATGAGATCCAGGTAAAGACGTTTTTTGCAGAGTGGATTGGGGGCAACTTGATGGGATGGAGTTTTAGTGGCACAGTAAATGAAGTGAATTCACACATGTTCAACTCTGTTAAAAGCTTCCGCTGCATTTCCTTTACGTTTCTGTCCGTGGGCTTTTAAGTGAGTGATCTAACTGTTCTTTAATTAGAGTGGCTTGTTGGTATGTGATGGCGTCTGCGTCTGGAAACTCTGACTGCTCTGATCTGTGGCCGTTGTTTACATTCTGCTCAGACAGATTACATAAGACGAAACCAAAACATTAGTTGGTGGAGGATGGAGGGGATGGTGGCACTCGTCCCTCCATCCCTTTATCCGTCCTCACTCCCCCACCTTACACCTCCATACATTCCTTCGACTCCCCCTCCTCTTCCGCCGTCTGCTTGTCGGCACCTGCGCCAGGACCCAGATCAGAGCCTTGTGGCCCATTCATAAATCTCCCGCTCTCGTCTGTCTGCACGCTCGTGTGCTGGAAAACTGTGACTACACAAGAGACTTTACTAGACTGCAGCCTTCCTTTGGCGACGTTCCTCCTCTTTTATCGCACCTCTAGGTCACGTGCTTCAGGTGTCTGAGTTTTTGCACTTTGACCTGCAGCCACAAACCTCTGACCAGCAGCACATTCCTCGGCTGTGTATCAGGTGGCCGCCTGTGCTGCATTCCTCAGATTAACAGTTATGTTCTCTGGGCCGGGCTTCTTGTGAGGGAGGGGGGAAGGCAGTTGTACAGGAGGGTTTACTGGCATCAGATTAGAAGATTAGAATTAGAATTAGAAATTAGGTTTTAAATATTCTGAACAGAGGTTGATGTCTTTCTGAACTCGGCTGGAAAATGAAGCTAAAAGTAATGCGTTCAGTTTTATGCCATCCAAACAACCTCACGCTTTCATGGGACGTTCTATGATCAAAGGTTGCCTCGTATTCTCCAGCGTCACAGATTGACACTGGACTAAATGGTCCTAATGGCCTGTGGATGCATGTGTTGTAGTGGAGGGTTGATTAGCAGACTTTTGTAATCTGCCCATGAGCAAAGTCGACCACAAGCACATTAATGGCAGCCCTAAGTTTTCATGGTGTTGGGGTCAAACAGTAACTGCTGCTGCTTTGTGTTGGCAGGTCTAACGTCTGTTCCCCTGTTTTTATTTGTTGATTAGAATTATTTGATTATGCGATAGGCAAATCTAATTCACTTGAGAAAGCTCAAGCAGCGTGTAGTAGATGTAGTAACAGGCCCTGACATCTGTCCCTCTGCCAGATGAATCCTCAGAGCGAGCAGCTGCCGCTCTACTTCAACTCCGTGGAGAAGTGGCCGGGGAAGATTCACGAGCCTCTGGACCAGGGCAACTGTGCTGCTTCCTGGGCCTTCTCAACTGCAGGTAGGCGCATCGAAAGACATTTATGAAGAACTAGTGTTCTTTAAGGATTGTTTTAGCATGTGTCTCCCCTCTCTCTGTAGCTGTGGCATCAGACAGGATCTCCATCCAGTCTATGGGCCACATGACTCCTCAGTTGTCCCCCCAAAATCTTATTTCCTGTGACACACGCAACCAGGGAGGCTGCGCCGGGGGGCGCGTCGATGGGGCCTGGTGGTATCTCCGGCGCAGAGGGTGAGGACATTTACAGCACAGGTAGCAACTGCTTGGTTTCACCTAATAAGGTTCTAACTTCCTCTCTCGTCACAGAGTGGTGACGGAGGAATGCTACCCATACCTACCCCCACACGACACACCGGCCGAGGTGAACCGCTGCATGATGCAGAGCCGCTCGGTTGGCCGGGGGAAGCGACAGGCCACGCAGCGCTGCCCCAACACGCAGAACCACCACAACGACATCTACCAGTCCACACCGCCCTACAGGCTGTCGTCCGATGTGAGCGCTCCACAAACACGACACAACGCGCGCATGCTTCTGTCAGATCCAACACCAGCCTCACGGCCAAGCGGCACAGCTGTTGGTTACACCTCCAGGAGTTCGGCTTCCTCGTGGTTCAGCAGACTGTAATCTCTCTCATGTGTCTTTTGCGTTTACACACTTTTCCTCATAGTCGACTCACTTGTGAATGAATATGAGATTTTACAGTTCACAGCACTGCTCACAAGGTAAAGAGGTTTTATTTCCAGCAGGTTTAGGAAACTGCAGGAACTAAGATTCAGAAGATGCTACGCTTTATAATGAATGACAAGAAGGTTGTTTATCATATGTAAATCATTTAACCATGAGCCTTTTCATTCTGTTTAGCTGATATTAAAATATCTAAACTGGATACATTTTGAAATATATTCTAGTCTCCTTTCATAGGACACATCAAGTATAATGTAACATTGACCGTATTGAAGCTACCGGCTTGCCTAGTTTAAAGCACCAGCCAGCATCCATCAGTTCTAAATGACGGCTAATGCCTCTAAATCATTGCAGCCTGTTGTTTGTGTCTCCCAATGGCCTGTAAGGTCAATAAGACAGGCATTAAAGGCAGGAGGTCCTGCTGGACTCAATCTCGTTATCTGACTTCTAACGTCCAGGGAGGTTGTTTTCATCCTCTCCGTTTCACGGACATGTAATGGTGATCTTTAAGTCTGTCTGTCTGTGCTTCACCTTTAAATCATTCCGTCTTCTCTTTTAGGAAAAGGAGATTATGAAGGAGATCATGGATAATGGCCCGGTGCAAGGTAAGGTGATGCCTGTTTGTGCATGTGTTCTTAATAAATGTACACACAATAAACATTTTTATGTCAGCATTTGCTCCCAAGTGAGTCTTATGTATTATAATCTAAACAGCACTGCCTCCCAAGAGAATAACAAATCTTAACATGTGCACCTTGAGGCCTCGGGTTCAGATGATGTCACATTTGACCTTGTCATCCTAATGGCTTTGTCCTAGGTTTAAACTTTGGCCTTAGTCTCCTAGTCAGAGATTATGGGTCCCCACTGTATGTCAGTGTGATTGAAACAAGGGGAGTCAGATGTGTGAGGGTTAAGGATGACTTGGCTTCTTAAAAAGGTTTTGTTTTCACCTTTAACGCTGTACAGTGTGTACTTGTGCTTTGAGATCTTCTCAGCTTATACATCTGCAGATTGATTTGCACTGAATTTAGCAATGTAGTGGCACTTAAGCCCATACCCCCACACACTGCTCTTTCTAAAGTCTGTGTGTGTGTGACTTGTGTGTATTATAGCGTATCCGTCTACTAAGTCTCCCTGCTTTGTTTGTTCTTCCAGCTATAATGGAGGTCCACGAGGACTTCTTTGTCTATAAGAGTGGGATCTACAAACACACTGATGTCAGCTTCACCAAGCCTGCACAATACCGCAAACATGGCACACACTCGGTCAGGATCACTGGGTAAGTACCCACAAAACATCTAAAATCTATCCAGTCTTTTTTACTCAACATTCAAATCCATGTATTGTGAACCAAGTGTGCAGTATAATAGGGAAGATTCTCAGTCATCCAGGTGAGTTAAGTCTTGGAAACTGCACTTTTTCTTGGAGTTGAAATGTTTCACTCCTCATCCAGGTACAACAGTACAGTATATAAACACATTCAGCTTTTTCTCCAAACACTGGGTTTAGAGGTTGTGCCGACATTTTTTACTGTTTGATCATAGAACCTTTTGTTCACTATCAGTTAGCGACAGGAAAACCGTGTTGTACTTTACACAAAGGTTTCTGAAGCAAAACATTGGCCTCTTTTCCTCTAAGTGGTGAATGCGTCTGATTTTCCTGCTAATACAGGCTAAGCAGATGCCATTTCATCAGAAAACGGTGTTTATTTAGGTTGAATGAGGTTTTAAGCGATTAGCCGCTGCAAAGCTTCAATTGCATGTGTTTGCCAACAGTGTACAGTACGTGTGAGTTAGATTCCCACCCAGTCTATTGCTCTTGGAGACACACCTTGGCTCCACTCTGCCATTTGGCCCAGACAATGCCCCCCTCCCCCTTCCTCCACCGTCTACTAACTACGTAGACCACAAATATGCAGCCAGGTAGACAACTGACACACCTGGATTAGCAGCCCCTGCCTTCTGTCTGCCCTCATTCCCCCTCCATCCCTTCTCTCCTGCTTCGTGGCGTTTATCATCATCGGCTGATTCATGGTCTGACTCAGTGACCATACAACTTCCTCTTCTCTTCTTCACAGCTCCTCTACATGTATACAGTGCTTGGGGAGTACTGACATGCCAGAAGAGGTTCTGACCTGTAGAAAAATCATTAACATCTTTGCTCTGAGTCGTCCAGCTTGTTTTTAAAGTTGTAAAGTCACAATGGAAGCTGCAAAACTAATATGATCAGTCATCTGGAATTACATGGGGTTCAGTAACAACATAAACCTAGTTTCTCTGCTTTTATCTAAGTGGCCTTTGATGAAGACAGCATCCATTTATGAGGGATCTTTGAGTCTTGGAGGGGTAATTCATCACATCTTATCTAATGATGTCATTGTACCTGTGTAGGCATGTGTATGATAAACACTCAAACCTTGGTCCTCCGCCCTGTACTTAGCTTGTTTAACTTAAATACCTGAGATGCCTCAGAAGTACACTGTTGTGAAATGTTTTCTCGATAAACTGTGCTTATGTCACTGTCACACTCTACAGCTCTGGATTCGCTGGTTTTCTAAATGCCTCATGCTTTTTGACCCTTCTGAAGCTTCAGTTTCTCGCCGCCCGGGCGTGTGGATGTACTGTACCAGTGACACAGACACTCAGTGGAGAGAGAGCGAGTGAACATAGTGTTTTGGGCCAAACTGCCAGCCAGAGGCATCATTATGTTTGCATAGGGCAAATCCCATAGTGGTGTGTTCCTTTAAGCCCATGGCCTGGGAAAGTTTGTGGAAAGAGCATTGAGCTCCACTGTGGTGGAAAGAGCATTGTCTGGGCTGCTGATCCTCACTCGCTGGACAGAGGAAAGGGGATCAATACCTCAGAGAAGAGGTCATGGGTGGGTGTTAGAGCAGGGTGGGGCACATGGGCACAGTGGCATGCCCATCATTGTCTCTTTCTGGGTAAGTGAGCTGATTGGAGGCCAGATAAGAAATCAGCAGTGGTCTGACTCAGTCTGGCTCTCGCCATACGAATGAACTGCAGGCCGGCAGTCATATGTGATCATGACACATTTACAGGTGTGTACTAAAGACACCGCTGGTCGCTTGGCCTCACGCTGTAGTGCTGTGCTGGCGGACTACTGAGCTGGCAGCCTGAGACCAGTTAGTCCGGGCCCCGGCATTTTTTCCTATATCAAAGATAACAAGCGGTTTTGCTTGGGAAAAGAAGGGGTCGGCATGTAAAAACAGGATGGAGATTGGCTGAGAGAATATTTTGATCAGGACGAGCAGAAACTACCACCATCTAAAAATTGGCAGCGCATCGGCTAAGACCAAAATGCCAGACATGAACGTAATTCACGGAGAACAAAGCAAAGACAAGAGTCAAAGATAAGATAAGATTTACACATGTAGTATATACATGTGCTTTTTCCCTTTATTTATTTATTTACTGTCTGACCTGGTGTTCACTTTCTAGTACCCAAACATATTCTTCCTGTTTCATGTCAGGAATGTGGAGATGGTAGAGGAAGAGAGGAATTCCCCGGCTCTGAATTGGAATGATGTTAAAGTGCAACTGGCAGTGTCCCCCCCTATTGAATGCTGCTTTTACCATTTCCTGTTTTTCTTTATTAATGATGCCAAATGTAGAAAAATAAACACATGTCAGACATGTTTTTCTCAAACCAACTTGATGCAAAACATCCATATTTTAAAATAGTAACTCTGGTGGAGTTAATCTAATACCTTGTGCATCATTGAGGATGTGTGTGGTTCTGTTTGTTTCCAAACTCTTGTACATGATGAATAACCATTAACTCTGCATTGTGAACCAGGTGGGGAGAGGAGAGAAACTTTGATGGAACTTCAAGAAAATATTGGGTGAGTTTTGTTTTTTTTTTGTTAAAAAAATACAGGCACTCAACCAGTGTTGCCCTCATCATAACATTGTTTTTTTCCAGATTGCTGCAAACTCCTGGGGTAAAAACTGGGGAGAGGACGGCTTCTTCCGTATCGCTCGCGGGGGCAATGAGTGCGAGATCGAAACGTTTGTGATTGGGGTGTGGGGCAGGATAACAATGGAGGACATGCACAACCATCATCCCCACCATCGTCGCCGACACGTTTAGAGACGTGACAAATGCCCATGAAAGTCTGTCAAAACCCTTGTTTTTGTCACACCTTGAATCTTCCTCACTTCGTGTCCGCCAAGCTGGTTGGGTCAGCCACAAAGTCAGGACCAGAGCTCCCAATCTGTCAGTTTACAACTTGTTTTATTCTGGGCATCAGTCAATACGACCTATTTTATCCTTTACTGTTACTCTTTTAAAATAACAACTTTTCATTCATGTTTTATGACACCAAAAAACGAAAAAAACCAAGCTAAAGTTGCTTTTTTTTGCTATGCATTTAGGCATCTCAGGTACCGACCGTTCCAAAGACCACACTTCCCAGAATCCTCAGTAGATCGTCTGGTGAAACCCGCTTAATTGAAGGCGATTGTTCACAGAAAAAGAGAAGTTAAAAGTGAGAATTTTCTGTGCTCACATGTTTCAATAGTCTTCTCTAGTTGATGTATAATCCAGATGGACATATAGGCAGGAAACCTGATCCAGGTTATCAGACATCAGGTCGACACACACCTGATCTAACTGTGCAACGTGAAAGTTTATCACGCGGTGACTTGACGCATTCCCTTCAGCTTTAGAGAGGACGCACTTAAACGTTAGTAACAGTTTGTAGTGACGGCAGAGTTTCTCACACATTCCAGTAAAAAGTGGAATCTGACACTGGACCGAACGCGAGGAGGTTTTGTGTAGGGTTTAAAATGACAAAGCCAGGGAACGTAGCCTTTAAACACAAAGGGTTTTAATAGCATTAGATCTTTTAAAGCAATATAAACTAATGATACAAGCGGCTGGTCTAGTACAGTGTACTATGTTACAGTATGATGTTGTGTTACTTATGAAACATCTCGTTACCAGCTGTGAGTGACATAAGTGATGCTCCATGAACAAAGATAAGCCAAGCTGCCGTTCCTGACCATCTGATTCATAAAGTAAAACACTGATGCATTAAACAGTAGAGATGATTGTAATGCCTTAAACAGAAAGTTTTTGTATATAGCGATCTTACTGTGCTCTGTTCTGTGTGCGATGTTACAATTTGAGCTGAAGAAATTGTTTTGTTTTTGCAGTTAGATTATAAAGTTCTATTTTACTACTTGTTTCCAGATGTGCTGTATGTAGTCATTTCCATAACACATTCATCACTGCATTGTTTTGCTGCTTGCGCTTCTGCTAAGTCTAAACACAGTGAGGAGGACGAAGGGAGATCAACTGCTGCTAATGCCCAGTCTGTGCTCCGATATTTGTCTTTCTTCTAGACAAGGCTCAAGCACCAGTTTAAGTCACGCATATTGCAGACGAGCCGTTTGTTTACGCTCTCAGTTCAGTGTTTTCTCTTTATTGCCTCCTGCTGGAAGTGTAACATTTAGGCTGTGCTTCCTGGTGTGTGGTGTCTGATTGCAGGCTGGGGTGAAGCAGCTGTTACATGATCCCATGCTTTCATTGCAATAAGAAAGAGAAGGAGCAGAGCGGCCCTTCGACATATGATGCACAACATGATTATACAAACCAAAGTAGATTATAGTGACAACAATGTGACACTGAGCTGCTTGGTCCATAGTCAATAATAATGTAATAACTTAACTTTACTGTCAGCAGAAAGAAGATTATACAGATATATGCTTTCATCTGTGAGCAAGATGCTAGTTTCCCTTTACAAGACAGACAACAACATCAAGAGAACAAGCTGAGTGCTGGGATTGATTTGTGTTTGCAGTCTTTTATGGTCTTGTCTCATGTCATCATGTTAATAATGCTAAATATTTCATTAAATCCTGTGTTATGCAGGATCAATGAGCCATGTAGGACATTTCTGTGCTTTCACTGTAGCCTGAGCCTCAATTGAATGGTTTTGGCTAAATTTGAACTACATATGACACGAAGGTATAGATAGTTCAATAAAAATAACAAGTATCTGCAAAAACCAAATCATCAAGTGACAATAGCAGTTGTCGCTGCACAGTCTCTCCCCTCTTGACCCCTTCCTCCTCTGGAGCCACAGTAGATATTCATGTAAAACTTGTGTGTTTTATGTTAAATGGACCACTTCATATTTACAGACTTGTAGACTTTATTTATGATGAGATGTGTAAATTATATACTTTTATTTTTCTGTTTTCCTGTGCAATGTTTTGTGTTCTCTCTGTCTCTCGTGTTGTGGGCACTAATTGCGATCTCACGTAAACAGTCGAACTGTGCAACACAATAAAGTCTTTTAAAAAAAGATGTGTGAGTTTTGGCACATTTTGGGATCAGTGAGACAGAATGGGCCCGACCTGGTGCAGGGAAAATCCCCACAGGACAAGGCCGGTGGGATGAAGACAGTTTTTACAGCATCTTGCTGTGTCGGCATAGTTTTCCATCACCAAGAGCAATAACTCAGACCATCAGTCAGTGGAGAACCAAGCAATACCAAGCAATAGAATGACTTAAAATAAATTAAATAATATGTGTCATATGTCACAACAAGCCTCTAACAACTACTGATAACTGTTATCAGTATTATTCATATAATATAATAATATAATATTCATATATTCATATACAACAGAGAGTTTTGTGCAATATTTCATAAATATTTAAATACCCAAAGTGTGACTGGATTAAATACTTCAGTAGCCCAACAAATCTCTGATCTCCACTTTCCACTTGAATGTGCGTTTGCATGTTTCTCCTGTCAGTGGTGCATAAACGTCTGAACGTCTGAACATCTGAACATCTGCCTCAGTGATGGACAGTGTTCAACCTGATGACAGAGCGCTGTCCTGTCTGGTGGAAGGAGGAGCTCTTTCAGCCCTGTAAAATTAGCCAAACGGGGCAAATTGTCACATAGATTTCTATCTGTTAGTGAAAACTACCAGATGTTCTCACTGACAGAGTAACTGCCCCCTCACACAGTAAATAAAAAAGGCTCAATGTCTGTTCACACTAGCAAAGCTACTGTGTAAAATACTGAAAACTCCATTCATCCTCATTATTACTGCCAATTAACAATAAAACTTGTTGTGCTAAAAAATTTAAAATATAGCTAATATGAAATATCACTTCTGTATCATAGGCCTCATGAGGGGCTGAGCTCCTCTAAAGGTCTGATCCTAGAACTGGTCCTGGCACGGATCGTTTTAGCGCTTATCTCCTCAGAACAGGAACTGCAGCCAAACTTGGAAACTCGAATCATGGAATTCGTCCAGCGATTGTTTACATTGTTTCTGCGTCATCGAGCAGCCAAAGCATTCCTTGCTTCACCGGCCTCCTCTCTTTTCCCCCCAGCTGATGCCGAGGAATGGACAAGCACCAGGGTGACGGAGGAAGCCGCTACCAAAGGAAAAGGTGATGGAACAATCAGAGGCAGGGAGACCCCACCCTGGTTTCCTCAGCACGGGAGCGTGAACGGGATTTTCTAATCACAGACGCCGACGGCCTCCCAGCAGTTTTTAATGTTCCGCATTTAGCCGTTTGTGCTGATGGGATCTCTGCAATTATGTCGTTGAAGATAATGCTTGTTATCAGAGGAAAAGGCCCTTTGGCACAAAAACACCAGTGAGCAAAACAGATACCCAGTACAAATAGGTTGAGGGAATTCTTATCACAGGTTCTGAATCACTGCCAACGCAGAGCTTCAAGAGAATTCCTGAGAGTTACTGTGCACCTCTAAGTGTTATTTCCCTTCTAAATTAATATATTTACATTAAATACATGTAAATATACCCATATATATATTTATAATACATATAAGTAAAATATTTTCATTTATATATAATAAATATATATAAATTGATTTCTATGTAATATTTACCATGTATTTCCATGACTACAGTCCTCGTAGTTCACAGCCTGAGCGTGTTCAGTGCTGCCATCTTCTGTTGGGCAAGAAAAAAACTCCACACTGACATTTAAGATCCAACTTTATTGGTTGTGCCAAATTTCAGCAAGTTTTATTTTTTAATAAATAATTAAATAAAGAGGGTGACGCAATACTGATATCCTGTCACAACGATAAATGCGTTATGAACCAGTGACCAGTAACTTTGTTGTGTCAGTTTGTAAAATGCTCATTTAAATGAAGGGCATTTTAGAAAACATGTTGCAAACTGTTGAAGGATTGATGATTCATAGCTAATATTTAGTTTGCGGCGTCCGTGTCCGTATTTTTCACAAACAGTGAAGGTGTTTCCCTCTAGCGTGGGCCCGTTCCTCTTCTGTTTTCACACATTCTGTAGGCGCATATGTAGAAAATACCTGAAACAGCCAGATGCAGTTCATCCATACAATGCAATGAGACACAGGGAAATCAGAGATTATCCACAATCGTCACCTGCAAAGAAGGTCATGAGCATGGCCACCCAGCCCAGTATGTAGGACCAGGAGAAGCGCCAGTCGCCAAAGCGCCTCCCCAGGAAGTTGATCGTCACTCCAGTGTAAATGGCCATAGCCAGCAGAACAAAGAACACTGGGAGCAGGGAAGGAAGGTGTGTGTTAGTAATGCGTCATATTAGACTCAAAGCAAGTGTCAGCTCAGAAGGAACCAGACTCACTGGAGACAAAAAACATGATTCCTGCAGCAAAGGAGCGGTTGAACCTTTCGAAGGAGGAGAACTGTGTGAAGGACATGATGCCAGCGATGATGCCTGCGAAGCATGACATCCCTGAGAGGATCATGAAGGCCCTGGTTGCATTCCAGTAAGCTAAATGAGACGGATGTATCAATTATTAGTTTCATTGTCAGTTTAATTTGCTGAACATGATTCAGTAATATTGGCCTCTCCAAAGTGTCTGTTTAGATCCAAATTGAAAACAGATACAAGTGTTTAGTTCAGGATTAAAACCAGCATGTGATTAGCATAGAGTCTTACCTATACTGTCAGTCTGCATGTAGCACTTGTTGGACATGCAGTACCTCCACAGACCCTGGTGAGCATAGTTTCCAGAGAGACGGTACTGCATCCAGTAGTCGGTGGCAGTGGAGACCACCAGCAGGATGTTACCCACGAAAGCACAGAACAGGCCCCCTCCCATAAAGCTGTACATCTTGAGCTGAGATAATGGGCCCACCGAAGAGCAACTGCAAAATACCAAGAAGAAATAACAGTGGTTATTGGTACAGCCAGTATTTTTAAAATTTGGTTTTGCTATTTATGTTTAAGTGCGTTCTGCATCCCTGTCTTAAAAAAATGCAACAGGACAGAAAAATCTGTCAAAACTTCACCAGCAAATAGTGAAAGAGGCTCAACTCGGCTGTTCCATCAAAGCAAACAATCCAGAGGGAACATGGTTACCAGCATATCAAGCATGTAACAGCGTGTGAAGCTGTCAAATATCAAAACGAACAAGAACGGATTTCTACCAGCTTTTCTTGAAACATATTTACCTCGTCTTTAATGGAGACATCGCGTTTTTTTAAACATTTAAGAGCAAAGCCACATAAAACCTTTTCTATACGATGATGCAGACTGTCGCGGCTCCTCTTCCGAGTCTACGTGTCACACCTGCACTAGTTCAATGGTAATGTGGTTTTATCTGATTGTGCCGGCTTCCCTCCAATCACAGTCATCATAAACGTATTTGTATTGCTCTGATCCCCTACCTTGTTTCTGGAAATGCACCCTCTGTGCTGCCCACCTTCCAGAGGTAAAGATAGAGAAGTGGAGGGACCGAGAGAAAGCTGTCGCTCACCTGGGGGGAAAGAGAGAGAGTCGCAGACAATACTACAGCCAAAAAGTTGTCCTCTGGCTTTTTCTGTTTATGAAAGCAAAATCCTTTGCAGCAATCCGCCCACGGTGTGAATTACACATGAATGAGACACTAGAGGAGCTACGGTACATGTGACCCTATACATCTGTGTGTGTGGGGGGGCTAAAAGAAGGGATGGTGGTCTGTGTTTCTTTTTGGGGGTTTTGGTTGTTTGGAACAGGCGTGCTCTAGAGCTGGGGATATGCATAGGTATGCAGGATTGTCTGTGCCAATGCAACATGCTGAAACCAACACTTTCCTTTCAGTAGAGTCACACTGCGCAAGCATGGTGCGACGCATATAGAGTTATCGCTCTATGCAGCCAGCACCTACATATCATGTGTTTATCCATAGGCAGCCTCATTCTGTCCCATTTTACTGGAGGACGCTTCTGTCACAAGGTTGAATTGACACGGATTCATTAGAATTAGTTTGTTAAATGTTAGGTCACACGTTTCCTGTTTGCCTTTACACAGTATATAGTCATATATAGTCATGCTGAAAAACAAATTATGTGATATTAATCACATGGCAATTTATTGGCATCAAAACAAAGCTTTCAAGTACTCGTGTGTGTAAAAAAAACAGCAGTAGTATTTAATGAAATTAGTTTTTTTTTCCAAAATAAGATTCCTATTTAACGTTTGACTTTATTCTTAGCATACTTTAACTCAGATTGCTTTATTTTATTCATTTACACACTAAGACCAAATAACTAACACATGATAGACTACACCAGACCATTTGATTTGATGGATCATTTCAGTGTTTAGTCTAAATGTTTCTATTCCCATGGCTGCTTTCACATCATTAAAAATAAGTTTATCAGATGGTAATTCTTCATAGCATTGCTGTGTACAGAGCATTGGTTTACTTTGTGCTGTTTGATTGCTGTATTTTAAATTAGAAAACTGTGACAATCATGTGTAGTGGGATAAAACTGTTACTATAAATATACTATATTAACATAGTAAGAGTGTGAAGTTGTAGCAACTAAAACTACCTGTGTACAGAAGAACTACTTAAAAAACCTGTACTTAAATCAGTTAAAAGAAAAATAATTAGATAGATGCACATAATTCATACTAACTTCAGTCATAACCAGTTATAAGTGTGCAATTACAGTTTTTACATACAAAAGTAAGTTAGAAAAGAAAGAAAAGAAAAAAGGGGGGTGAAAAGAAAAAAAGAAATAAAATATATACCTGTATATAAACATATAAATGATTTGCTATTTTAAAAGGAAAGGGACTCAAACATAGTTTTAAACGGAACACCAAGAGGTTTAATAATCGTTCGTCTTGTAGTCTGAGGTTCTGGAAAGATGTTTGACCTTTTATAACCCGGAAGCTGACGATAGACCTGAGCTGTTCCATCAGCGGAGTAAAGATGGCTGACCAAGGCGCCGCAGATCCTGGTAATAACAACAATAATACACCTGAAGCGTCGGAGGGAACTATTATCAAGGTCACAGTAAAAACCCCTAAAGACAAAGAAGAAATCGCCATCGCAGAAGATGCTTCTGTCACTCAGGTTCGTTGGTTTTGGCTGGTGCGGTTTAGCGCCGTGCTCCAACGTCATGCCCCTGCCCACAACTTCAGCTAGGAAGCTAGCTAGTTAGCCGCGCTAGCATGTGTCGTCACTCTTACCGGCTAACAGACAGTGTGTGGAATTAAATAGGCTGTGTGTGGTGAACGCGTTGCCGATCGAATGAACAGATGGTCGGTATTAATAACGTTGTTGAGGTCCAGTAGTGAGATATAACCAAGGTATTGATTGAAATGGCTAACCGGACGGACAGTTAACGGTAGGGGTGAGCTAGTTAGCTAAGTTAGCCTGCTAATAACGCTAACGTTAACTAGCATTAAATGTGTAGCCAAACAAGTGTCAGCTGACGGTCTTCGCTTGCTGTGCTGGAGCAGCAATGGCCTAGTGGAAACATTAAAGTGTTCTGAATAGGGTTATTTCCCCGAATGGCTTTTATTTACAGTCTCAGCTCAGTGTCTTCACTCTAGAATATTCTCTGTCATTCTGCCTTCTGGGGAATTTATACACAGTCTCAGAGGTGCTGTCGGCCAGGCGACGTGTTCAGTGGATTTAAAACTATAGTGCAATCTCACAGCCAGAGTGAAATCACAGTGAAGCTTTTCATAATACTGGAAGAAGCATGTCGCACATTTTGTGTGGTTGTGTTCGTTTCAGGTTCAGCTATTGATATTTCTGACTTCTCATTGGGCGCACGTCATATAGCGCTGAGAGCGTTCATGCGTCAGAGCTCAAAGTAATATGTTCAGAGCAATGATGTGGTATGGAAATTTAAAATTACATCATAGTAATGGAACAAGGAAATACAGGCATACAGTAATTTTGTAAACAAAACCATTGTAAGAGTGAGGTAAAAAGCCTACTAAACAAAATTTTAAATATTTTTTGTAAAATGTTATAACATTTGATTAAATAACAGAGGCTGTTGTAGCAGAGAGGACTGGAAAACCTACACATAGAGTAGTAGTTTGGTTGTGAAAACAGTGTGATCACACACCTGGTGAACATCTAACATATTGGCCACTACAGTAAAGTATGTATCTGATTTGAGATGGTGCCATGCTGCAGGTTTGCTCAGGATGACTCTAGAAATAATGAGTGACACAGTAGTCAAACAGTGATTTGAGTGTTAAGACGAGGATAAGTAGAGGATTCCCTTTCAATAGGGTTCTCATTTGCCTGAAGGTAGCTCAAGATTAGAAACAGGTTAAAGGGTAAGGTGCAACCATCTCTTTAAAATAATTTTCATTTCAATTGTCTTTCTCACTTCCGTCCTAATCCTGTGTTCTAATGACTTCTGTCTGTTCTGGCTCTTTCGTAGTTCAAAGAAGAAATATCAAGGCGATTCAAAGCCAAACAGGACCAGTTGGTTCTGATTTTTGCAGGGAAGATTTTGAAGGATGGCGACAGCCTCAGCCAACACGGCATCAAGGACGGCCTGACAGTTCACCTAGTCATAAAGACAGCACACAAGTAAGGCTACATTATGATACAGTAGTATGACTGAATTGGTTCATTGGAATAGCATGGTAGGGCATGCCTCTGAAAAGGGTTGATTAACTATTTGGATTACATTGGAATTCAGTGAACTGCAGCAGTTGTTGCATTAATGATTTATTATGCAGGAATACTATAAACTTATAACAATATAAAGTTGCTAATTGTACAAATTATCGCTTTAGGGCAGGAGATGGTGGTAGCACATCAGCCTCAAGCCCAGCCTCGACTCCAGCAGGCAGTACCTCCACCTCCAGTCCAGGCACAAACCCGTCCTCCACAGCAGGTTCTACTGGCACTGCTCCACCGCCCGCACCAACGCCAAACATACTGAGTGAGTCCCTTTGTGTCACGTATAGGCGTTTTTTTTTTTAAAGTCAGTATTATAGAATTGTACCATAAGCATGTCTAACCACCATTCATTCGGCCCTTGTTAGGTGGCTTTGGTGACCTGGCTGGGCTTGCTGGACTTGGCATGGGCTCAGCTAATTTCATGGAACTGCAACAGCAGATGCAGAGGCAGCTCATGTCCAACCCAGAGATGCTCTCTCAGATTATGGAGAACCCCCTTGTCCAGAACATGATGTCTAACCCAGACCTGATGAGACAAATGATCATGGCCAATCCTCAGATGCAACAGTTAATGGAGCGCAACCCAGAGATTTCCCACATGCTCAACAACCCTGAGCTCATGAGACAGGTAGGAGAAATGAGTGACAGTAATGTACTTTGGACAAGCACTACGATAATACGGTTTAACTTCAGTTAGTTTTAGAGTTTGGTAGCTATGTTATTAGATACGCTTTTGATAACTTGCTTTGCTTTTTATCTCTTCTCCCAGACCATGGAACTGGCTAGGAACCCAGCCATGATGCAGGAAATGATGCGGAACCAAGATCGGGCACTGAGCAATTTGGAGAGCATCCCTGGAGGTTACAATGCCTTGCGGAGGATGTACACAGATATACAGGAACCCATGTTCAGTGCTGCGAGGGAACAGGTATCTGAGACCAATGTTTAATGCCAAAGTTTTAATTTGTCTGTACTGCACTAATCCGTGATAGGATTATCATGCATTCTGTCGTCTTTGTTTTTTGTCTCCCCTTGTAGTTTGGTAGCAACCCTTTCTCAGCTCTAGGTGGCAACTCTGACTCTGGAGCCCAGCCATCACGGACAGAGAACCGCGAGCCCCTTCCTAACCCATGGGGTCCACCTAATTCATCCAGCACCTCGGAAAGTGGAGGCAGCACCACAGGAAGTGCTAACACCACCGGAGGAACCACCCCCAGTGTGTCCAACCCACTTGGTATTAATCCTGGCAGTCTGGGCAATGGTATCCTTTTGTTTTATTTTTTTATCACACCAAGTTTACTAAGTTAACATATTTATTTGTTGACATGTATTTCTGCTAACCTCTAATGTTTCTGTGTTGCAGGTATGTTCAGCAGCCCAGGCATGCAGAGTCTACTGCAGCAGATCTCAGAAAACCCCCAGCTAATGCAGAATATGCTGTCTGCTCCATACATGCGGAGTATGATGCAGTCACTCTCTCAAAACCCAGAGTTGGCCTCTCAGGTAAGAAGTACATGCAAATGCACAATGCCATTTAACATGCACAACATCCTACAGAAACCAGCAGTCATCAAATTCTAGTGTCAAGTACTGTCACAGAACTCTTTGTTATTCTGTTTGCGTAACAGTTCCCATTAGCTGAATATAGTGATCTGTAAAGTGCTTAATGAATTGAAAATAGGCTACTTCGGTTATTGTGGGACTAGTGGGACTTGTTGAGTTTTCTGCCAAACTCAGTTGAAGAAAGTGTAAAAAACTTGTTTGCTTGTTTTTATGAGTAATTGTCTCCAGTGTGGAATAACAAATTAACTTTCTCTCACTCCCAGGTTTTGATGAATAATCCCTTGTTTGCTGGAAACCCACAGCTTCAGGAACAGTTCAGATCTCAGCTGCCCATCTTCCTGCAGCAGGTGACTTGTATTGCAGTATAAGAACATGATCTAAATTAAATAAATATATATTTAAAAAAAGAAATTGTAGCATAGCATTGTCACAAGATGAGCAGTACTGATTGGCCCTCAGGGGGCAGGATACTGTAATAAGCTTTAATCCTTTTGACCTAAAACAGATGTATCTGCTCTGGAGTAACATTATGTAACTGTGGCTATCACATTACATTGCTTTAGTTAAATTAAAATATTCTTCAATAAAGCAAAATGTTACTTTTCATTCTATGTCATTAAATTCTTTGTCATTCAACATTGATTAAATTATGCATTTCTATTATTTACCAGGTTTAGTTCTCTGTAAAATGTGATTATTGCTAATTTTTTATTCAACTGCAGATGCAGAACCCAGAAGCCCTGTCAGTTATGACTAATCCTCGGGCCATGCAAGCTCTAATGCAGATCCAGCAGGGCTTACAGACGCTGCAGACAGAAGCACCAGGCCTCATGCCCAGGTATGCTCACAGATAAAATAAGATGCAATTTTAATGCAAATAGATTCTTAGTGCGTTATTCTTTGTTTTCTAGCTTGATGTCAGGTGGAATTCCTGGCATACCCACAGGCGGGGCAGTACCCACAGGCGGGGCGGTACCCACAAGTGGGTCTGTGCCCACAGGTGGGGCTATGCCTACAGGTGGAGCTGTACCAACAGAGAACCCGGCATCCTCACCCAGCAGTGCAGGGACAAATACCGCCCAGCAGCAGCTGATGCAACAGATGCTCCAGATGTTCGCCGGAGGGGGTGGAGGAGGCAGTGCAACGGTACACACAAAAGCAAAAAAAAATTTGACACATCTGTCTTGATTTGTATGATGTGTTTATTAATAAATGTTATCTCCCCCCAGACCCAAACCCCAGAGGTTCGGTTCCAGACCCAGCTGGACCAGCTGAACGCTATGGGCTTCATCAACCGTGAGGCCAACCTGCAGGCCCTCATTGCTACTGGAGGGGACATCAATGCCGCTATTGAGAGACTGCTGGGCTCACAGCCCTCGTAAAGACATACAGTACATACCTGCTCACAGACACAAGCATACCTAACACACACGCACACACACAAACACAGCTTCTACAGAGAATCGAGAGAAATTTAAGTGTCTTGTCCCAAAACATGACAGAAGAAACTTCGGCAGGATCTGTAAGACCCACATTTTTTTGTCCATTTTCACAGCATTCCCTAGTCCCCATACTTTTTCTTTTTTGCATCACCCATCCAGAAGTGTGTCTCCGAGTGCTGACGTAGCCGGACTGAATCTGTGCTGTGCTGCAGATGGTGAAAAATCTGACGAGAGATTCATTTGTTGTTTTTCCACACAAAATAGGGTTGAGTTGAGTGATGCAGGCAGACAATTACACAAAATAGATTAAACCCATATGATGTGATTGGCTGTTAGCTCTGTTTTATACATGGTCACCATGAGGCAGGTTTTTAGCCTTTAAGTAGCAAATCTATCCATGACGATTTTCTGGTATACAGACAGAACATGTCTTGTTCATACATTCGTTCAATCTTCTTTTCTCTTTCCCCATTCTTAAGGTTCAACATAAATAGCTCCTTTCACTATTTATTGCAAGCGCTTCAGAAAATGACGACCTCCTTCCGCTCTTTTGAACTTGTAATTTGTCATTCCAGATAAAAGTGCCCACTCACAGGTGCACAGTGTCTTTTCCCTCTGAGGCACCAGTGCTGTGCCTTCTGTCCTCTCCTGCCCTACAAGAGCATTGTCAGCCAATTACTCCCTCACACAAAGGGTTCATGAGAACCCCCCCAATAACTTCCACAAAGCATCACTCTGTGATGATCACAACTGTGACCATAATTAAATCTCACATTGCGGCATCTCGAACGCAGAGGACACTGTTAGAATGACTATAAATTAAACAAGTTTTTCTTTCATTTTAATCTGATTCAGCATTTTATTTTATTTTTTTTCTTTTTTGGGTGCATTTAGTACCTAGGGATAATTATGATTTTTGGCTCTCATAAAATAAATGTGGAAATCAGTAAGTAAAAAATAATGGAAAGGCTTTCCAAGATTTCTTCTAAAATCAAATTCTAGGTTGTGTTATTTTTTTTTCCTTTTGAAATTCTCAGCATTGTAGTTGTGGTAAACTTGGCAACTGCTTTAATAGCTTTGCTTTGTCTGTTGACCTCAGCTGAAAAATAAAAAAAAAGAATCCATCTCCCAATTGAACATGTTGGAACTAACTTTTAACAGTACTGTACTAAAACAATAAAACATGGTCAAAAACAGTCCGCGCCCCGTGTCGGTTGATTACATACATTTATGTTACTAGGGCGAACTATGACGTGTGTGCGCTCCTTCTGTTTATTATGCAAATGGACTTTAGGACGCCCAGTATGCAAAGCAGCTGAACACGGTAATGATGGGACTGTCTTTACTACAGTCGTGGATAACAGATGCCAAATGTTTACAGATAAGTTCTATATAATTAGCTTTTTTTTTAAACAAGCTTCTGCTAGTTAAGATTGATGCCAGTGTTTCTGTTACTCATTTGTTGAAGGAAATTACTCTTTAGACAAGAAGTGAATCATCTTCTCACTAACTGCCTCTGCATAATATTTATGTGTCTCCTGTTGCTCATGCCAAGTAGCAGGAGTTTAAAAAGCAATGTGGCCATAGCGACACTGTTGAAAGGTGCTGGTTCAACAATGGGTGATAGCGTGCAGTGAATTGTGGCTCACGGGTTTAAAGGAAACTATAACCATTAGACTGTATGTTTAAATTAGCATTGAAGCCTGCCCTGGAAAATATATCATGAAAATGAGTGCATCGGGTCAAATCACTGTTTCTACTCACGGGCCTGTAAGCGAGCTGCAAATAGGGAGGCGCCCTGGCACACAGGTCCACCTGTTGGATGAGGTGTCTTTGTGTGGTGGGTGGAGTCTGCTCTCGTGCTCAGTGACTCCCTACAAGTGGTTCTACCCGTTTCACCTGCTCTCCTCCCCTGGGTGTCAGCTGATGAGGGATCGGCAGGCCACAGCGGTCCTGCCTGCTCGCCTGCCTCTCAGCCAGGAGCTGCCCCTATCCACAGATCAGGGAGGAAGGATCTGGGTGAAGGGCTCGACGGCGTCTTGTTGGGTTTTTTTTCCCGTTTGAATTATTTATTACCTCTCTCTGCAGACCAGGGACAGGAGGGAAAGTGAGGCTGTTTTAGTCTGTTTTGCCTTTGACCTTATTACTTTTGGAGTTAACAAAGTGGCTTGAGGATATTTTCTGAGTGAAACAGGAACCCTTGACTAGTCAACTCAGCATGGGGACTGATGAGTCCTACAATTTTGTCTTCAAAGGTGAGCCATGTTTATCCGCGCTGTGATTGTGAAGCAGGAGTCAGAAGCGTTCGCGTTGGTGTCAGAGCTGTCAGGTTGCAGCTCTCTAACTGCCTGCTTCAATGTCTAAGTGACGGCGGGGAAGCAGGAAGTGAATGTTTTTTTTCTTCATTGGTTTGCAAACCTTTTGACCTATTAGAGAATCAGACGATTTTACACTTCCTGGTTCACCTTCACAGACTTGCTTGTGGTTTGTGTGTGTATAAGTAATGTAATCCTCTGGGTGGATCTGCCACGTTGATCTGTGGAGGCAGCAGAAAATCTGTGTTAAGTCGGTTGAATCATTTCTGACTCACCTCATGTTAATATAGTTTTGGTTATAAAATCAAGGCACTGAATGGTTTCCTGCTGGGTCTGTGTCTGTCTAGTTGTTTTGATAGGGGAGTCTGGCGTGGGAAAGAGCAACCTCCTCTCCCGCTTCACCAAGAACGAGTTCAATCATGACAGTCGCACAACCATCGGTGTGGAGTTCAGCACGCGGACCGTTCAGGTGGACAACTTCACCATTAAAGCTCAGATCTGGGACACAGCGGGGCTGGAGCGCTACAGGGCCATCACCTCAGCGTGGGCTTACACACACACACACACACACACACACACACACACGGTGCGAGGGCCGGCCTCTAATGTCTGCTCTCTCTCACTTGATGAGCTCAGGTACTACAGGGGAGCCGTCGGAGCGCTGCTGGTCTATGACATCAGCAAGCACCTGACGTACGAGAGCGCAGAGCGGTGGCTCAAGGAGCTGTACGACCATGCGGACCCTCACATGGTGGTCATGCTGGTGGGGAACAAGAAGGACCTGGACAGCGTCAGGACCGTGCCCACGGAGGAGGCCAGGGTCTTCGCAGGTCAGTGGGGGGCTGATTTTATGCTTTTTAGAGTTTCAGCTTGCTGCTCCAGGCTGAAACATTAATGCTGATTATTGACTGTTTTTCTTTAGAGAAGAAAGGTCTTATGTTTATGGAGACGTCAGCGTTGGACTCCTCCAACGTCGAAGCTGCTTTCAATGAAGTGCTCAAAGGTCGGGCCGCGTTCTTAAAACACACATCCTCCCATTATCGCCTACGACCCGCTGACGCGTCTCCGTGTCTTTGCAGCGATCCATAAGAAGGTGTCCAGTCGAGAGGTGACCCGCGGCTCCATCAGCGCCGTGACCCTGTCCAGCCCCATCGGGCCGACGAGCGAGGCACAGAAGGACAGCAGAGGCTGCTGCGGCGGCTCCTAACAGGACGCGGGCCGCGCTGAATCAACTCAAATCATCATCAAATCATCTGGAAGCTCAGGCGTGACGTCATTCACACACAGTCACAGAGGAAGGGACCTGCAAACAGCAAGAAATTAAGTTAGGAGGAAATCCAAGGTTCATATACTACGTGTTGCAGTGGCTAACGGGTGTTACTACTATTCACTTTGATTTGCTGTAATCCATCTTTGTATGTCAAGCTTTCTATTGCTTTTTATAAAGAAATTAACTGGGAGAATTTGGAATAAATTATTTATTTTATTTGGCCTTTTTGTGAATACCACAATACAAATACAGAAATGTACTATCAGCATTGGTTACATGCAAACACATGTTAAATTGTCCATTACTTAGTATCATGGACACTCCAAACATTTAGGGTTGCACATCTCAGACAGGGTCACCATCCCAACCCTGGTGGGACCTTATGTCGCCCGTCGGCCTGTAGGTGGCAGCGTTGATGTTGAAAGCTGAATGAGAAGCTCCGGGACTGTTGTGTGAAGAGAGTGCCACTCATTTCTCTAATAACTCTGGGTGCATCTCATACTAGAGCACCGTCTCTGCTACTATTCAACCCATTAATGATCATGATATTAAGCTCGCATGGCGCTGCAGTGTGGTTGCCTAGGTAACCGCCTGTGATGCCCTTTTGACAAGCCAATCAGTGTAGAGAGTTAATTTACACTTTTCCTACAAGTTCCATTCACGGACGTGTGTGTGCGTGTGTGTGTGTGTGTGTGTGTGTGTGTGTGTGTGTGTGTGTGTGTGTGATCATTTCCGAGAGAGACAGACTATGGATGTAATTGCATGTGCGCACAGACTCACAGAGTGAGAGAGTATAAATTTACAGTAGTGGTGGTTAATGGCGTTCTGGACAGATAGTATTTTATCTGTGGCTCACAGATGGCCATGACGTTGTTCCTGTGGTGTGAGTGTGTGCGCACACGTACATGTGTGTGGTGTCTCTGAGCAAGGTTTTTTTTTTTCCTTCCAGGGATCATTTTTGCCACAGTGAAATGGCCACAAATACTTTTATTAAGTTTCTTCTGCAGAAGGCTTTCTACCAGACAATAAAGTTTTAATTATTTCTCATGAACGCGGATATTTTCAGGGAGTGAAACATCTGGTGTAATAATCCATAGAGGCTCGTGATCACTGTAAATCTCTCTGTCCTGAGCCTAGAGGTAAGAATCCTGTCGACAAAAGTCACATTCAAAATTGGATTTTTTCTTGTATTTAAGTGATTTTAGTAGATTTTCCTCTGCGGGTCTTGTCTTTAACAGTGAAGCTCCCATTGACCACTACCCACACACTGCACAGACTGAAACACTCACGTCCAGTGGAGGGTGGCAGGGCAGATACGGCGACGCCACGGAGCTGTTTACTTCCTGTTTACGACTCCTACTTGGCCAGAGCTATGTCTCTGCGGGAAATCTTGTTCTCCAAGAATTTACAGTTGCAGCATCACATCTACTCACTGAATGTTTGCTCCTCTGCTCTCGATCTGTTTTTTACTGCAGATTCCTACAAGGGAAGCACACCTTTACGCATATACACAACGTCTCAGAAATAAAAACTTTAACAAGAAGAACTTTAAACTCTGACGTCTCAGGGGGACCTGAACACATCATCTCTTTCTTCAAAACCTTAAATATTCACAAACTCAGAAAAAGGTTTTAGTCTACATTTTTTAGCCAACGCAGTGATTATTTATATAGTTTCAGGAAATACGGCGTCAACCCAGCAAACAACTCAACTGGAGTCATCAAATTTGTTGATACAGTGGTGTTCGGGAAGCTTCAGCTCAGTGGTAATTCCACAGTTCCTAAAGTGAATAGCAATGTTTTATTAGAAAACCGGGGACTTATTTCATATTTAATAAAATGTTAGATCTCAAATAAGTGGGCACTCGCCTGCGTCTGTGCACGAACGCCTCTCACAGGCTGCATTCCTCCATCATCCTGCATCTGCTCGTCATGTCTGAGGAGAACGCACGCTTGTGATTTCCACATCAGGTGACATCATCACATAAATAGAATCAAAATCAATGCGCGCTGATTGCCATGGAGATGTTGTTATGGCGACCAATCAAAGGAAGAGGTAAGCCGAACGGTGGCTGTGTACTCACGCTCTCCACTTTCCCAAAATGTGCGTTGGAGAGAGATGAAAACACGCGCAGAGGCAGATTGCTGCCCGGAGGTGACTGCAGAGAAAATGATGAGTGTGTTTGAAGATGTGAGCTGTTAAGGCTCAGCTCAGCTTATTAGCAGATAAAAACCTGTTAAAATCAGTTAGCGAGCTTGTGTCTTCATGTTTGTGCTGTCTTATGTGGAGCTGCATCACCTGTTCAGTTCATTCTGGTCCTTGAAAAGCTGCTGATTTCACAACGCAGCCTGTCTCGGGTCACGAGATTCCTTCCTGGGCTGTAATTAAACAGGCTGCAAGTCATAAAGGAGAGCCTCAACACCGTAATATTACATATCTCGGTTGCCATGACAGCCACGGTGTTTGTCCGTACATCTGTGATGCTGAGCAGCTGTAGGTGAGTGCTGCTTTCACATGAAACCTGATGCCGAAACAGGATTTTTGTTAACGTGTTACCACCAGAGTGACGGATGCTGCTGAGTTTACGCTTGTGCTTCAGTGATGACATCTGGAGAGGAGGCCGCTAATGGCAACTTCCTCAGTCACATTAGCATGATAGAAGCCCCCATCCACAGCCATGGCTTGGTTTGACCTGACACAAACAGCCGACCGACCCGCAAGTGCAATGTTTGACCGCCGGACCCACATTTCACCCGTCAAAAGCAGATTTCACACCACTGCGGCTGCGGCGTTGATTTCTTACCTTGGCCCAACATTTACACTTGAGGGAAGAGGACATCTGGCTGAAGCTAGGAAACGAAATCCAAGCCTCCAAACCTGCAACTCTGGGAGAAACGTTTCATCCACTCCAGCCCAAAGCGAAGGCTGTAATACCAGCCGACCCCCTGAACGCGCTCTGCGCTTTCTCAGTGAGACACAAAATGCCTGTCTGGCACCAGTGTAAGTGACACAGAAGCGTTAGCTTAGGTTTATGAGCAGATATTTCCATGCATGCTTTTTTCCCCTGTTTCGTTCCACGGGACACATGGACGGAGGTACAGGCTGGATGAAATAGCTCCGATAGTCATCAAGCGTAATTATACCATGCTTATTTGTGCAGATCACTTCAGATTTTCAGATACTTTGTTCCACTGAATGGTTTTTCTGAGCGACCCTGAGAGGCCCCTATTTGCATGCCAGGCTTTTGTACGGTTCCGCTTCACTTTCTAATTTCCTTTGGCGCGTTGTCATTGTATGTCTGTGCCTTCTGATCATAAGCATCTCTGTATTTCCTATGCGATGCAAGCGAAAGGACTTGTCCATTCAGAGGAAGCGCGCACGCCTCGTGCACCACGCTTGTTTAACTCACAACATTTCCAAGCGAGAGCTCTCTGGAATCTCGGGATTGTGGGAAAACACGTGTTGTTGTCCGCCCTCTGGACACGGGGGATGGAACACGATTGGGCTCGAAGAGCAAAAAAAACGGTTGAACCGAGGTCACGGCGCCAGGAGATGCTGCGCAGCCAAACTCTCCGAGGACCTGCGTGCGTGTGTGTGCGCGCGTGTGTGTGTGTGTGTGTGTGTGTGTGTGTGTGTGTGTGTGTGTGTGTGTGTGTGTGTGTGTGTGTGTGTGTGCAGAGGGAAGACAGATCTGGACACACTGTGTTTAAGTGAGTGAGTGGATGCACTAGTGAAAGCATGTGCACATAAATGCTGGGACGTTGGGGTTTTTCTACCTGGACTGTGTGTTAAGTGTTGTGTGCTGTCCCCTCTGTGGCCAATGCTCCAGGATGCATCTAAAAATACCGTGGGTCTGAGAGGAAGGGGAACCATTTACAGAATCATCGGAAGAACTCTGCTCTTTGCAAAAGGCGGCAGCCGAGTGGGAGGCTGCAAATGAAAAGTCACACCGTGACCCGGAGCACGGGCATTTCTGTTAATTCATTCAAACATGCCATTTCAGTTTTGCTGGACTTTGACCTGAATTATTACCAAGAGACGTTACTTTGAGCTACACGCCGCCGCGTCAGCTTGAGAGCGCCCCTCGCGCCCCTCGCGCCGTGCACGTGCTGCCAGCCGGTCCGGGGCGGTGCTGCACACTCATTAGGACCATTTCCGTCCATTTGCCGAATTAGAAGCAGATCGCAGGGAGATGCGGATGCAGAGGGAAACACTCGTAGACGAATCGTGAGGAGGAGGTGGGGGCGGGTTGGGAGGAGGAGGAGGGGGGAGTCCGAAAGGGAAGGAGCAGCATCGCTGGCGACTGCAGGAGAGACCGAGTGGAGGAGAAGACGCAAAGCGGCGTCTGCTTCTGAAGATGAAACCCACTTTCATCAAACACTGAGCGCTCGGATGTCTCTCGGCGTCGCCATGTATTTTGGTACGTAAACGGCGCTTTCTGCTTTTATTCTCGGGGGGAGTTCGGAACCCAGAAGTCACTTGTTGCTATGTTGGAATGGATGAGAGCTCCGTGGAGTCAGTCACCTGCTCGGCGGCGCGGACGGAGTCGAAGGCGGTGCTGTTCATGGAGCGCGTCTCTCAGACGGAACAAATAAATCACTTGTGGATATTCTAGTGTTTGGAGCCGCAGCTGTTATTGCGCATGTCTCCGAAATAGCCGCGAGCTAATTCTTTAATAACAAACGATACTGCACGCGCACCAAAACACGCTTAACTGAAATATTAAATAATGATTGATACGATTATACGCCAACCATTAAGCGAACTACACTGGCGAATGAGCAAACTCACTCATTTGTATTGAGTGCGTTCCCTCAGCGCATTTGAGTTGTTATCATTGATGCCAGTTAATAATAAACCTCCGTATTGTAAAAGTGACCGCCTTCAAATTCGTGCACAATCTCAGGGCTCCACGTGTTTATTTCAAACGCAAACGCTCGGGTCCGGCGCGCCGCGATACGCTGCGTGCGCGCGCACAAGCCCCGAGACACGCACGACTTCGTCTCGTTAGCGGCAATCAGACCGCGGGCCGAGCGGGTGCGTGTGCTGGGGTGTGTGTTTGCGATGATTACGCACACGTCCGGGTCCCGAATCCAAACGCGCAATCGGGCTCAGGGAAAATGCAAAGTAGGAAACAGGCGTCTCTAATCAGGACTCGGCTGCGTTTGCGCCACTCGTCGCGCGTCACTTGCGTGATGTGTTTGTGAGTCAGGATGCAAGTGCGCGCATGTTTATGCGCTTGTCTCAACATGTGACGCGTGCGTAATGATAATTAATAGTTAAATTGTTTGTGTGGGCCACACTGATTACACCTCACAGCACCTGAATGTCCTGTAAACGACAGCTGACATTAAATGCATCACTCGCTCTAAAGTGAAGCCTGTCCCCGGCTGCTTTCAGGGTATTTTGCCTTGTGCAAATTAAATTTATGCTCAGTTGGCTTCAAGTTAGATGAACTTAGTCGTGTGAAAGAGGGCTCCTTCCTATTTACTGAGGATGTGACTGCTGACAACAGCAGCGGGATGAATTATTTAGGCCTGGAGCCTCTGCGCAGGTTCAGCCCGGAGCTCAGCAGCACACGTAGACGCCGCCACCCATGGACTCGTTTTAAGTTGTGTTGTGTATTTACTGTCTGTTCATTAGCGCTGACGTTAATAATAGACTTTTAGCAACAGATGTTTCCGTCTGGTCTATTAGCGTTCATCACTTCATCGTGGCTCCATGTGTCCACCTGTCTCCTAGGTAACGTGTGTCACAGCGTTCTGCCGGCGCTGGCCCACTCCACGCTGGCCCGGTCCCCGCACTCCGACCTGAAGCCCGTCCCTCCCTTCCAGCTGCTCCCCGGGTTTGCCGACGTGAGTACCGCCAGCCGCCGCCGTTGCCGTCGACGACGACGACGGTCCCTTTTGCTGGAACCCAAAGTGGAGGAGTTTGTTGCGCGGACTCGTGTGCCTGCGTGGAGTCATGTCTCCGCGCACAGATGCGGGAGCGCTGCCTACACCTTTCCAAATATATCACATCTGATGCCGAGAGCTGTGACATTTCCACACAACGCGGGGGGGGGGGCGCTGCCTTAGCATTCCTCACGCAGAGCCTTTCTTAGAGCTGTCTGCGCAGCGTTGGTGAAGGGTGAAGCCGGCGCCGGCCCGAGGTCCGACGTGTCCAGTTCGGACGGTGCATCTGAAATCCACCAGTGCGTGTGTGTGTGTGCGTGTGTGGAGCTGCCGGTGTGGTATTCAGTGTGTGTCTGTGTGTTTTTCTGCTGCCTGTGGAGACATCAGCCATCAGCGTCTCGGACCCCTCCCCTTCCATTTCACCACTCTCCGTCTGCACTCCAGCCATCATATCCATCCTGTCCACTTTCTTCTACTTCAACCCTCTCTTTGTGCGTTTTTTTTTTTTTTTACCCACTTTGTCTCCCGCTGTCGTCTTCATCGCGCCTCCTCCTCATCCTCTTACTGCTGCTAAACTTTTCACCTCCGTTCCGCTCATATCCTGCAGATAGTTGTTCTCTCTCAGCAACCGCTGAATGACAGTCACAGTCGCTCATCGCTTTGACTTACATTAGTTTGATGTCTTGATACTTGTCGTTCAAATTACTTTACGTGCACGAGACCCAGTCGCTCCGATGGTCCTGTATGAACAGTGGTCAGTGGTTCGACTCCTGCTTCCTCCATCCACTGTTTGGTCCCACTGGGATTCATCCTTTAATTATTTAGTGCGCAGATCTTCAAAAGTAACTTTTAAAAGAATAATTAATTATCATTCCTAAAAGCCAAATATAACCATTCGGTATGTTTTCGGTGTGTTTTATGTTAGCAGCACCAAAGCCAAAGGTATTTACTTTATTATAATAGATGAGAAGGAAAGGCAGTAAATCCTCCCACTGCTGGATCCAGACCAATTTCTGGCATTTCTGCTTTGAAAACAAGTGGAATAATCTATCAGGCGAAATTGTTTATGATTCATTTTCCATTCCTACTGTAACCAATCATTCTAGGTCTGCAAATGTGTGGGTCAACACACTCCTTACACATGTAGAAATAAAGAATATATTAATAAAAACTCTTTTTTTGCGTTGGATACATAAAAATGAAAAAGTTAAAGTAACAGCGTGAACTTTGTTCTCCTGCAGTAAAACCACTGCACGGTATTCAGGGAATCTTAGCCCTTGTCTGACTGGAACCTGTGGGTGTTAAGTAGGTGGTGCACAGCTGAACTCTGCTGCCTGTGTTTTCTCCTGGACTGTGTGTTTGATGTGTGGGCTTGTGTGTGTCTGTGTTATATATATATATAGTGAATGTAGATGCATTGTAAACCCTGCAGGAGTTTGTGTGGTGCCCACATGTAGGCTGTCATGGTTACAGGGCATGTGTGTGGACCTCGTTTGGACTCACTGGACCCGCGGATCCACCGTTTTCTAAATAAAATGAAAACTAAAAGTGTGCTTGAGTCCCAAAAAAAAAATAATTTAAATTACAAAGACCCAAAAGCTGCGGCTCATTCATCACTACCCACTCCTTTTCAGGTGCCTGACGTCTCGCATTCACACGTCGCTGTCACGCTGTTACACAATGTAAAAGCAGGAACATTCATCATTATAAATGTTAAGTCTGTTGACTGGGCTCCAGGTTGGAGTCTGCTTTACTTTACTTGGCCATATGTTTCAGCTATAACTCACGAGCGCGTCAGACGCTCCACGCCCATGCTGTGCGTGAATGTCCTTCTTATGACCCATACTTTGTGGAGGATGTCGGGTGTTTTTGACACTATCATCCACCGAATTTACTGCTGTTATGACTTTTATTCCTGAAGTTGAGTGTGATCGGGTGATGTAGCGCGTGTGCATCATCAGAAGAGAGTCGGGGGAAGGTCGGAATGACTTTGCCACAGGTGCTCGTGCGTCCCGGAGTGGGAAGCTGCAGTGGAGGGTAAGAGAGTCCACGGGGAGGCAGGAAGGTGACTTTGATCAAGCGAGAGGCAGCAGATGGAGAGATGAAGTGAGGAGCGCGTTATGGAAGGTCAGACGGCAATACGGGAGCCTCGGGGGCTGAGGAGGGAGGGAGGGGGGAGGAGGGAGGGAGGGGGGAGCCGAGACGCAGCTTCACTCATGTTAAGCTGTTGTAATGCAGCTGTGCTGGGTTTTAGATGTGTGCATAGACACACACACACACACACACACACACACACACACACACTGACATCTGAACAGTAAAGAATTCCTCCCCGGCTCCACAGATACCGTTGTATCCTGCTCAGTTCCCAGGGATTACACAACTCGCTGGCCGACCCACAACAACGCATAAATCTTTATGTCACCTCGCGCCAGATTTCCATAACGCCTCCCTGTTTGTGGTTGATTATATGGCTCCTAACATTTCATCACAGGTAATAGTTCTGTTTCGCCCCACGAAGGCCATTTGGGTATTATTGTGCTGACTATACGAGCTCATCAGAACCTCCAGGAGGCGTCCAGAGGCTCGGCTCCGCTGCTGCTGCTGTCGCGCCGACAGGAGCCCGTTCTGCGGTGACAGTCTGTCTTTTTGCGTGGATTTTCTGTGTGCAACGCAAACATCTCGGCGGTGGGTTCGCGGCACCTGAGCACATCTGGCTCAGGTGTTCCAAAAAAGCTCTGCTCGGCTTTGGAAGCGTGTGACTGGAAACACTTGAGGTCGGTGTCACAGGGTCTTACTGGAAGAGCTCTGGGTGTGGAAACACGCTCTCGCTGAGCTTTAAAGGTGTCTGTAAAAACTTTGTATGGGCTGTAATGGACCTTACAGCTTCATGGTGGTCCTAATGACGACACCCCACACAGTGAAGAACAGGAGCTTCTGAGCTCAGACTCAGACTGTGACTAAAGGTAAACTAAGTCCTGCTGGTGTCTGTGACTCCCGCTGCTTCTCCTCATGTTCCGTGTGTTCCCTCAGCTGTGCGTTTCCTGCGAACAAGTCCCCACCTCAGCCTTTTTCCCCTCCTCTGTTGCAGATGGATCACGTCCATAAAGCTCTGATCGGCCCCAGCTTCCCTCTGAGCTCTCCCTCCAAGAGAAAGCCCAGTTCGTGCGGCGTCTGTCGCCTGAGGTTCAACTCCGAGGTGGGTGGTGTCGCGCGAAGCAGGGAGCTTTCGCTTCTCACGCACGCCCTTCGCTCGCTGCTATTTTGGCTGTTTTACTGGTTCTGACGGCTGATGCCTGATTTAATGACCTAATGAGACGCACACACCTCTGTGTGTGTGAGCATTGATGTTTACGCACAAAATCCCTCGTTTATGCAGTAATTGTAAAACCGCCATTGATTCCGTGTCCTTTACTCTTTGCACACAGGCTCAGGCTTCGTCTCATTATAGTGGCACCAAACACGCAAAGAGGCTGAAATCTCTGGACGCCCCAGATTCAAAGAGCAGGACCTCTGAACCGGTCACCAAGGAAACCACATCGCAAATCCTCTCGTCAGCCTGCCCACAGCCCTGCAGCTCTGACACAGCATCAGGAGGTGTGTGTCTCTGAAGGGCGAGTGTGTGTGTGTGTGTGTGTGTGTGCGTGTGTGTTTGCGCGTGTATGTGTGCGCGCGCGTTTGTGTGCGTGTGTGTGTGTGTGCGCGTGTGTGTGTGTGTGTGTGTGTGTGCGTGCATGTGTGTGCGTGCGTGTGTGTGTGTGCGCGTGTGTGCAGACATGAAACGATGTGAGATACGTGAATGTGCGGCTCAAACCTTCTTCCCAGTCACGACTTTGCCTCTTTGAAGTGATAAACCTCCTGCTGCTCTGGGTTTCACAGTGAGGAGATTAAAGGTTAAACATTATTCTCCGCTGCTTCTTCGTGTCCACGTTTACCGTCCTCACTCAGTGGCCTCTTGAGATCAAAAACGCAGTGTCAACGCTCTGAACGCGGCTTCCGTGTCGTCGCACCGCACCAAAAATACGCGTGTGCTGAGTGTATGTGAACAGAATCAATTACAAGGTGAAAGAACGGTTTTACCTGAGTATCACGTGACGTTGCTCATGTGTTTTTGCAGCTCAGCGCTCGCGGCGCAGCGGTGGAGCTCTCCATGGATTACTCCTGCAAACGGCCCGGGTGCTCTCCACGAGGGGGGCACCAGCGCTAACAAACACACACCCACTCAGCTAATCATTATTATTAGCAAAGAGTCGATGCTCAGATCAGCACACGCTCCTCCGGGAACCTCAACAAGTCCACCTTCTGGAGGATAATGGACCGAATCGTCTCTGTAGGAAGCTGGTTGTTTAAGAGCTGCTGGTCTAGGGGGAAACCATTGATTATCACTGTGATTAGGGCGATTGATAAAGCTTTTAATTACATGTAGCCTGTGCTGCTCAACCAGTCCAACCCCAGTAGGAGTGAAGGAATTTCATGGTTTCTGCAGCAAATGGGTGAATGGTTTGAAGTGAACTGTGTCTCCTGTCTCCCTCCATCTCTGTCCTGGTGGCGGCTTCGACCGCAGAGCCCTCAGCCTCGAGCCCTACCTCAAAGGCGGCGCCGCCGGGCCACGTCCCCGCTGTAACTGTGAACGCGCCCTCCGACCCCTCGCCGCCGTCCCCGCGCGGGGACGCAGACGCTCCGGAGGAGGAGACGGAGGAGGAGAAAGCCGTGCGTCTCCTCTACTGCTCCCTGTGCAAGGTGGCCGTGAACTCGGCCTCGCAGCTGCAGGCCCACAACAGCGGTGAGACCCCCCCCCACGCACACACACACACGCACACACACACACACACACACACACACACACACACACACACACACACACACACAGAGTCACGCTGATGCTCTTCTATGCGTCTCAGGCACCAAGCACAAGACGATGCTGGAGGCCAGAAGCGGCGACGGGTCGATCAAGTCCTTCCCGAGGGCAGGGGTCAAGTCCAAGCTGGCGGCGCCGTCCGAGTCATCCACCGGGCTCCAGAATAAAACCTTCCACTGTGAGATTTGCGATGTTCACGTCAACTCTGAGACGCAGCTCAAACAGGTTAGTCCACGTGGAGCCGCTCACAGAGCACTTGGATCTTTTTATTCCTGCCTGACAAGTGTTCGTCTATGACAACAACGGTGCCCTTTAAACGTGCGTGAGCCGGGACACAAAGGCGTGAATCAACAATCAGCTGCACCTGCAGCATTGCTGGCGTGGAACAGTGGGCGGAGTCACTGTCTGTCCACGTTCTCCAGGTTCCGCCGAGCGCCAGGATGTGACGTCAGCGTGATGCGAATGCGCGGCCCCGTCCGCGCGGCTGTTGTTTCAAAGTAAACTTTGTCCAGGTGCTCATGAATATTTACCAGCGCGCTGCTGATGGTAGGCTGCGCAGGCCAGAGCCATCTGTTTGTGCTTGTCAATCAAACAAAAAAAGAAAAAGACGTCCAAACCAGCCCCTCATGAATATTTTGAACCTCAGCGATGGAGCCGGCAAAATATTTGCAGCCTGTCTCAATTGTCGAAACAGGAACTTTGATTAGGCCTCCTTTAATTTCCCGTCGTCCGATTATGTAAATTCGTAAACAAAGGCCACTTTGCCTCCTCGATTCGTCGGCTGCTCCTTGATTCGTTTGCTCATCTGTGTTTGTCTGCCTCTGCAGCACATCAGCAGTCGGAGGCACAAGGACAGAGCTGCAGGTAAACCGGCCAAGCCTAAGTTCAGCCCCTACACTCCCACCCCGCGACATCACAGTTTCCACGCAGTGAGTACTCAGCTCATTGTGTTTGTGTACATGATCTTTAAGCCCTTTCCAGGAAAAGTAGGAAATCCAGCTTGCTTCGGTTCTACTGTGTTCTCCTGTGTTTCCTCGTCAGATCCGTCTGGCTCTGCAGAAGAACCAGGACCTCTCCAAACCTCTGGCCTCGTGCCTGCTGCAGCGTCAGCTCTCGGCCGCCGCCGCCGCCACCGCCGCCGCCGGCGTGGCCTCGCTGCCCGCGTTCCCGCTGCGGCCCGCCTCCCACTCAAGCCCCGCCCTCTTCCAGAGCCAGCCCCTCCCCCAGGCGCTGCTGCACGCGGCCCCGGGGCCCATCTGCTCCGCACACGCGCCGGTTCTGTTCTCCCCCTACTGACCCGACGCGGGCCCGGTCCGACAGTGTTTGCTCTGCCCCACGTGGCACCAGAGGCTGCGCTCGACACGGACTGGGACACAGTCGAAAGACAGGTCGGGATGAAAGGACTACAAAGGAGCAAAGGATCAAAAGCAGATTATTTTCAGATGTGCGTGTGTATGTGAGAGAGAGAGAGCGAGCGAGCGAGCGAGCATGTGCAGATATAGCCACCATAGAAGGACAGCTCGTATGGTCCTATAATAATAGTTGTGGATAATCTCTATAAGATTCAATAAAGTCCCTCTTTAAAAAACGGGCTCTGCAGATTCATTCAGTGTTGAACTTCTGTGATGACTATAACTGTGTGTATATACGCATGTATGATTGAATGCCTCGAAGCCCAGGCTTGACTGAAAATGTTTATTATTTCACAATAAACAATAGCTGTGGAAAGTCATATCTGATCTGGTTCCCTAATATTCTTTCATACCTTCCGGAGTGTTGCTGCCGCTGATGAAAACGGCTCCAAACGCAAATTTAATAAATGCGCCTTTTATTAAAGCAATCGGCGAAACGGTGTTCCACCCTAATGATCGTCGGGGGTTTTTATCCGCCGTCTCTCATTCCCGCGGCCTTATTAAATCAGATGCGAGGTAGGAACAAGCGTTTATCTTAATCCCCTCAGCTGCCTGTGTACGTGTGCGCCGGCATCGCCGCCTTCAGAGCCACAACTCTGACCCAAGTCTCAGCCTCCTTTGTGACAGAGCAGGACACAAGACCAAACTTCCCTGGTCTTTATTCAAGCATTTGCCGTCACACAAATGAAAAGGAAACATGCGGAGCCTTGATTTGGCTCCGGGGGCTGTTTTGAGGATCTTTTTTATCCCGGTAAAGAACAGATAAACCTGTGCTCCTGCCTCCTCCGCCTCATCCCCTCCAGCTTCAGCCTCTGTCATAGATCAAAGCAGGAATGTTCTGCCTGATTCTTTTTTTTTTTGATGAGATCTACTACAATGCCGCCCTAAGCAATGTGTATCCCATTTTTGGTAAATTTATGTTTTGGAGAAAGGTCATTTTTGAAGCCTCGAGGTGTAGACAGACTGTGGAACAAACTCTGCCTCTCGCAGACGTATTTTCCACGCTGACAATTGATTGTTGCAACCGCTCTCAGGGGCCAGACTCACTTCACCGGGTCGGAGGCTGTGCAACCGCTGCTTATTCAACTTCCCGCGACCTCTGAGACCATCTTCTTTTTGGGGCCTGGGTCTTAAATCAGCCAGCTGAGAGCTAAGCGGATTAATTAGCTGGACATTTTCTGCTCCTGCTTCCTGAACCACCGTCCAAAATAAATAATTCTATCAGCCAGTTTACAGAATCGTCATCCAATCACCCACCGGCCCCCGATCCTCCCACTTGTCACAGCAGTCATTAATATTATTATTATTAACAGCCTGTGGGTGTGATTATGAACATCTGTGTGTTGGACGCTCAGAATGACTCAGGCTGTGTTGGAATTCAGACCTCAGACCTTCCCTGACCCCCAAACTCACTGGCTCGCTCCCTCGCCAGCCGTCGCTGCAGCGCCTCCCTCACTTTCAGTCATATTTCCTTAGTTAGCGCACATTGTTGGCAGCCTGCATCTCGATCTCTCGACTGTGCGTTCACGCACACGTGCATGTGTGCGTGAACGCACGTCGGCAACACAAAAGCCTCGCTCGGCCTTTCTTTTTCGGGAGTTGGACGGAGAAGCAAGGTACAGAGCAGAGCTGTGTGCTGCATGAGAGCAGCTCTTCTTGTCCACCATGAAAACCAAGACTATAATCATTTTTAATAGGATGCATTATTTCAACCTCTACACGCTGCACTTTAATTTCAATCCTAAGCAAAAAGTGGTCATGGGTAATTGGAGTGAGAGTACAACCAACTGAAATTAGGATTGGAAAGGACTTTTATGTAAATCAAACCAATTTAAATGCATTATGCATCCTCCATTCAAAATGTTTTATAGTCCGCATTTAAACAAGTTCTCCATCAATAGCATTAAATAAAAGCACATACTGAAGACAATGTTGAACTATGAATCATAGTTATCTGATATATGGCACTGAGACAAGAGAAAACATTACAGAACTGATTTAAACAGCAGTTTACGGCAGCATTTTGCAAAACACAGTCGTCATATTACAAGACAATGATAACCACCAAATATGAGTAAACTCCGTGTCTGACGCAGGCGTAAGCGCCTTCCTTCACGTCCAACCAATAAATGATCTGGCTCTGGTTAGATCTATATTAAGTGGAGGAGGTAGCTGATGTTTTGTGACTGTTTCCTTTCATGTTTAGCTCAAATATAGACACTCATTTCTTCACTGTGTTCCCGACCCATGATCATATTGTCAACACAAATCCCCTGCACTGTGAACATGGCCATCTAATCAGTTGCTGTGTTGTCAGTGATGATTTTTCTAGATGTTATAATTGAGCGTTGTCCATTTTTGTGATCTAATAATGAAGTTTGCCTGCTTCTTCCTCAGAACAAGTCAGATTTTCTCTCCTTAATCCTGCTTTTGGACTTGACTACTCAACCCATGTTATGATTTCATTATCATAAATTGTGAGCGTGGCACCGTGTGCACATTTTCCATATTAAAAACCAGAGCTGTGTACTTTGGGCCCCGGTTGAACCAGGTCCACAGATTAGAGCTAATACTTTTCATCTGGTAGGAAAGCAGATGATCGGTTTGTTGGCCAGTCAGACTGTCTGGACCAGGAAGGGTGAGACCTGACAGGACAGGGATGCACTGTATTATCAGTGGGCTGCATGGATAGATCTGCACCAAAAAGAAGGCGATATCTTCATCTGTGCGGACGTTCAATCATTTTTCCATGCCTTAATTATTTTGATTGCCACATCACTCACTGCCTTTGTATTTTAATCAGTCCCCCTCTTCTGCCATTTGCCTGAGTTTCTCTCCAGGCATCTGACACATGGATGGTCAGAGGTGGCATGAAACCAGTGTGTGATGAATCAGTGCATTAGCGTAAGCTGAGTTAAAACCAGTGGAGTCCTTCTGGCTGTCGTTCTGTCTGATTTAATGTGTTTCCTTTCCTCCTTGACTCTCTTTTCTCTTTAATCCAGAACGCCTCGGTGAAACACTCACACACAAAACCCGACCCTCGCTGTTTCCCGGCTCTGAGAGAACAGCTGTAACGCGTATTGGCTTTTAGCAAGACAAATACACCTTTTACCTAAACAGTGGTGTCTTATTAACAAAACCTGGAGTCTGTGTTGTGATATGAATTGAAAGGTAATGTGATAAAGATTTATTGCCACATAACTTTACATTAGATAGATGACAATATTTCCACTGAGAGCATGCAGAGGATCGAATATTAGTGAGAATTGTCTGCATGGGTTACTGTTTCACAGCTGGGGCCTCCTGCTGAAGTCATTTGTTTTCTGTGGGTGATACCGACAACACCCAAGCTTTACCAAATGCCCTTCTGTAGCCTCAAAATGCCATTCAGCTGACTGTCAGGAGCCCTTCCTTGGATTCACACTGACATAAGGTCCAAGTAGATGGTATATTAGATGCAGTGGCATGCAGAAAAGGTTTCTTGCCTCTCGGCCAAATAAAACACGTCTGATTTAGGAAAGTAAATGAGATCCTGTGCAGGTATTCGCTGTAATTCAATATTTCTGGAGCATTATTACACCAAACCTGAGATGTGGAGGCAAGTGGCCGTGGAAGCTTTAAGAAAAATAGTCATGCATTGGCATAGGACTTGTGGTATATGCAAGAAAATAAAAGGCTGGACACTTACGTGCTCAAATTAAATTCTACATTCATCTAGTAAATTACTTGCTTTCCGAGCTACCGTGTAATTTATGTTTGAAAGAGCCGAGGGAGATTGAGAAAGACCTCAAGGAATAAAACCCAAGCACTGCCAGTCTTTTGGCTTTTAGATGAACACAATTATCAGCGGCATCCACATGCAGCAGAGGCCTTTGCAGAGCACTGCTCAAGCTCTTATCTCCACAAGTCAATTAGAAACGCTCAATTAGACATTCTGGAAAGGCTGTATCAGCCTGACCCTAGGTTGGAAGGAATCTAATTTACATGTTTTAAGAAATGCACTTTCATTTATTGGCGGTGCTGCTCTCCACTGAGTTGTATTTGTCTTCTAAAAGTAGAAAAGAAAGAGAGTGAACAGGTGTTGATTCGGAGAACAGGAATTATAATTAGATATTGTGTGTTTCGTCTCAGAGGAACTGAGTATACCGACAAATATTAAATTATGAATCGGTCACGTCTCCTTCGCTTGGACGTGTCCTGTGTTTTATGTTGTACAACAGCGCCATCTAGCAGGTAGACTTTCGATTACGGGAAGTGACGTGGCTCCAAATCCCACCAATCAGCAAGCGCGTGTCTGATTTCGAAAATCAACTCTGTCTATGCTGTGAAAAATGGAGGATGTTGCTGTTTAATATCAGTTACTGAGGGCCTGGTGATCTAAGATTCATACTTTCAATAGCTTGTTGTCACACACGTCCTGGTAAGTTTAGTTGCTGGAACGCTACAGTTGTTAAAGGCTACTTTGTTGGCTTGATTAGCGTCATATACCATCTCAGGGGCGTTAGCATGTTAGCATGCTAACGCTATTCGCCAATATAATAAGTTTAAAACAGACTTTTAAACCCGTCAAAGATCGCGAGCCATGGCGAAGGAGCGGACCCAGAAGAAGTCTTTCCAGCAAAGTCTGGAAGACATCAAGGAGAAGATGAAGGAGAAGAGGAACAAACGGCTGGCGAGTGTCTCGGCTCCAAGAAAGAGACAATCCAGAATAAACAACAGCAGTGGTAAGGAGGTGACCCACGTCGTTATTACAGATAAAAAGACAGATGATAGACATCAATGAGACATCATGTAAAGCTGATGTTGACATGACGATGTCTCAAACACACACCTGACAACGTTTGACTACGTTTTTCCCCAGGGTCCAACTCCACACACACCATTCTAAAGGGCGTCCAGCAGAACAACAAAGCGCTGGCTGTAGCCCTGCAAGCTGAGAAGGAGAAGGCCCGGCAAGCCAGCGCTGTCATCCTGCAGCTCAAGAGGGAGCAACAAGCCCTTTTCCTTCACCTGCTCCTGCTCAAGAAGAAGCTCAAAGAGCAGGAGGCTCTGGCAGCCAGCGCAAAGGTAGCTGCACAGAACCAAGCAACCCACAAGCCTGTTTTATTGTCTGGTGCTAAAATTCAGTGACATATCTCTGCTTCATATAAATCATCTTAACATACTGTATGTCATTATAAAGTTAATGAAACACATGTACTTTGTTTGCTAAGGCTACACCTACAAGCGTTGTTGACCCCCACTATCATGTGGATTCAGCAAGGTACGTTATATTTAATATTTCAGAACATTTTGTACAGCTTCTTGAGCTTTCTAAACCTCTAAATCTGATTTAAATTTTAATTTTAAAGCAGAAAGCGAACAAGCCAGGACCTTCAGGAGACCAAGGCCTCCCCTGTTTCTGCAGGTACTTATGCATTCTCAGTATTACAGTAAATATTAGGCATATAATCTGATCCAGTCAAAATGGATTTAAGCCTGTTCTTCACAATGCCACATGACATTTTTATTTACATTTTATTTATGTCATTGTTTGCTTCTTTTCTTCACAGATCCCCAACCCTCAAAAATGACCGCACATCCTCAATGTGACAAGCAGGTTATCCTGCCATCTACAGTAGGCGTAAGGCGTCGTCATGCACGTAGAAGCAGGAGGAGATCCGAATATGTGCAGAATCAGGGGACACTGAGCGAGGATGAAGGGGCTGCAGGCTTCGAGCCTTTGATAATCAGCCCTATTTGCAGCGAGAGCAGAAATCCGATTCAGCAGAATCAAAGAGCAGAACAAGATTTAGCCCCTGTTGAGACACTCCACTCCACTCCCGAACCCGTTCCACCCAAAAACATGAGCCAGCAGCAGCCGTGCAAGAAACAGACCCAGAAGCAACCCTGCATAAAAGAGAATCCAGCCCCACGTAAGCCAGAGAGAGGTCGCAAAGCAGAGCGCGCTCCTCTAAAAAAACCGTGGGAGAATCCCAAACCCAGAGCCCGCTCCAAGAGTCGGGACCGATCGGCAACACGTGCTAAAGCAGCACCTCCGCCACAGGGAAATACGCTCAACACTTCACTGGGATTTAATGACACGTTTGACTTTGACTGTGAAGAGGCAGTTCATGTCACGCCCTTTAAGGCCAAGGCGGAGGATGAGCCACTGACCCAGCCCATTGCTGAAGAGGCTTCACAACAAGAACAGGCTCAACCTGCAGCTTCAGCTGTTGCTTCTGGACAAAACAAATCCAGCTCATCATCACCGTCCTCTGAGTCTGAAGACAGTCTGTATGTTCCTCATAAAACCAGGAGGAGGCGGACGTCACCTGACTCCAAGAAGGTGGTGACTACTCGTAGAGGTCGGCCCTCTAGACGGAAGGAAAACCACCTTCCAGATGTCACTGGTGAGTATTTAGAGTGGTGCCAACGTCATATTTTAAAAGCTTGCCAGAAGGATGTACATGGTTGTAATTGAACAGTTTACTTCATTATTGTGTGTTTATAGTTTTTAGAGATGAGGAGACGAGCACTAAGGCTGCTGAATCTGAAAAGGAAAATAATCATCAGTTCCCCGATTCCATCTTCTCTAGCAGTCCTGCAAGACTGGAAAAAGGAAGTCACCAAGGTGAGTAAGGATTCTCATGTTGTCTGTTGTGGGAGTTAAAGAGTTATTATTTTAATGGTTTTCATCACATACACAGAAACAGAAGCAAAGTGCTGCTATGCATTCATCATATTTCTGCATTAGTCACATTTATAAGCACGTCCCATTGTTGTTGTGCTGTTATAATATAGGACTGATGCATTTGGTTGATTGAATGCATATTGTAAGCAAATTGAGAGTTCTCTGTATTAAAAATATGTATTTTTTTTATTATTATTAAAATAGTTAAATGCGTCTGTCTGGGAACGATGGTCTTTGTGTGTCCTGGTTTCTCCAGAGCCCCGTGGACACTGTCCGCTCTCTGTCAGCCCCCTGGTTGAAGCTGAGATGATCAGAATAGACAGCGTCTTGTCCACCTTCGCCGGGGATTCCCCCTGCGACGTGCCTCCTGTTTCACGCCACCAAACGCCTCAGCGAGTCAAGTCGTGCAAGAAACGTATGAATGTCCCTTCCAAACCTGCATGTTGTAGCACTGTGCGGTCGGGTCACGTTTTCACCTCTTTCTGCACGCTCACCGGTGTATGAAGACGAATGTACACAGGTGTCCTTTCCTCTGTCTTTGTGGATCATGCCTTCTTCACATTTTCTGCAGGTGGGCTTGGTGTCAGGGCAGCAGGGCGGGGCTTGAGTCTGTGTGATGTGACCAATCTGTCCCCTGCAGCCCATCGCAGGTTCTCCTCTGATGCCCGTTGCTCCACCCCGGTTCCCGCTCGCAAGCGGCGCTGCACCAGCACGGTCGACTACAAGGAGCCCTCGCTGAATGCGTGAGTTCACATCCGTTCGTCTCTTGCTGGAAGTGTGCCAGTCTTTTGAGCTCCATCAACACATTGTGCCGTTTTCTTCACAGGAAACTCCGTCGCGGAGACAAGTTCACAGACCTGCAGTTTCTCCACTCTCCTATTTTCAAGCAAAAGACTGACAGGAGGTCGTCTGTGACAAAATCAAGGGATTCTGTGAGCGGCCATAAGCCACTTGAGAAATACAATGAGTCATTTGTTGGTTGCTGCTGAAAGCATCCATGTTTTTCCTGTCTGTGTTGACTGTATTCTTTTAAATGATATAGCAGGCAATTATTTAGTTTTTCTCTTCAAAGGTTTTTAGGTTTTTGTCAATCTCTTTAGATTGTTTTTATCTTTAAAATTTTATTTTGTGTCTTGTAATGTGTGTTAATAAACATATTTGCTACTGTTTCATACAAGTTTATATGACACGTTCATCAAACTATACTATCTCACTTTATCTATCACATATACTATGTTTTTTCATCACACATGCTTATACTATACACTTTTTACTTACTATAACATGTTTTTTCTAAATCCTTGTTGCAACGTCAAACCTCTATTGACCTCGAGCTGACAAACTACAGAAATCAATACAGCTTCACTTGTATTTTATTCGTCTATAAAATAGGCTAATACTACATCATTAAAACCAAGTGTACAAAGAGCATGAAATCATTTTCATACATATTACAAAATGTATTTTTTTCTAAAGTTTGAAAAGTACAAACACCTTTTTACAAAACAGCAAAACTACATAGTATTGCACAAGCTTCTCATTTATCTCCAAAGTATAAAGTTCTCAATCTCCATATGCAGGACAAAAATAAGAAAAAATAAATTAAGACCTTGTGTTAAGCATAATTCTTTTAAATTACAGCACATAAATAAAATTAACTCTAGACAATTAAATTAGTCCTAAGTCAACAGTGATACTTTATATGTAAAACCAAGTCTGATGATGACGCTCTGATTTATGTTTACAGATGCTTGGAAAAATAAAAGTGCATTTTGAAAGTCAAACTGCCCTACGTGGCTCATTAAAACAAAAAAAGATTATTTTTAGTTTTGAAACAGAAAATATATGTTATATAAACATTTAAAATATACAGTATTTTGTATAAGTGCTTCAAAATAATTCAAATCTGTACAAATTTAAAGTGTGTGTTCCTCTTTTGGCAGGATGAACTCATCACAGACAAACTTTGACCTCTAACAGTGAGCTCACGCTCACAGGAACAGCTGTGTAGACAGGAAAAACGGCCCTCGGTCACATTCCTCACAGGTAACACTCGACTTAACACACAGCAGATGGGGTGACTGCTCATGACGTCTCTACCTGAGTCGACTGAGAGGAGGCAGATGCTCAAAAAGGCAGTGGTAGAACGTATCAGAGGAAATAAGAGACGAGGCCGAGCAAAAGAAAGTAAGGTGTGTGGTGAATCTCCAGTCTAACAAAAATAACAAGCGTCTCGCCCTGTTTATCGCCTATTATCACCTTCCACTGTGTTCTCTGTCCACAGGGCCCTGGGATATGTGAGGAAATATGGCGGCAGACTTGTTCTCTTTTAGAGTGAGTGTCACAGCTCTACAGTGAAGCCTTGCCTTGCTGTCTTTACTTCACCGTAACTATCTCTCTCTGCTACTGATTCCATCATGCATCAAACTTAAAGAAAGTGCTGATCAGAGACCGGTGTGCACCTTTTACTTTGAATCCTAGCCACTGTAGAATCAGTAGTCCTATACTACGGCTGCCCATGCACTTAGCTCTTTATTTACCCCTATCTAAACCTTTTATAGTGTGAGAACGCTCTTCCTCCTCGTGTCTACTTCTCGATGAGCCCTGCTTCCTTGATCTTTGTGTAGAAGAACTTCTCCAGTAGGTTGGCACACTTGTAGTACTCGCTCTCTGGAGGGTTGTATTCCCGACAGTTAGTGAAGATGCGCTGCATGTCGGCCATGAACAGCTTGCGTGTCGTGTAGTACCTGCTCTTCAGGCGCTCACTCATTGTCTTTAGATCTGGGCAAAACAAAACGGTGATGTGTGAATGAGACCCTTGAATCCTGGGGTCCAAACTGATCACAGAGCTCTTGACCTTTATCCATCGGCAGGTGCGGTCCACTCAGTGTCATCTGCTCCCTGCGGAAGAACCTGTGTCCTTTAAACACTTACCCATGGGGAAGCGAATGACCTGGTAGTACCCGGGCGCCTCTGTTTTCTTCACAGGTTCCATGAAAGGCCAGGCGTTCGGATGGCTCTGCGACATAGAGACCAGAGTTGTTAGAAAAGAGTTCAAACGTTAGTGTGTGACTGGCTAATCTGCATGTGTGTGTGTGTGTGTGTGCGTCGGTCACCTTCACATGCTGAAGGATGGTCTTAAGGGTGCTGTACAGCTGATCTGGGTCCTTCAGCTCCTTCCTGGAGTCAGATGAATACAATCAGTGATATACTGACATAAATCACTGAAGTTTAAATCTTTTACAGTAGGATAACACTTACCCTTTACCGATAGGTTTCCAGCCAGTCTCACCTGTTAAGATAGAAGATTTAAATAATGAATGACATCGGGATTAGTCTCACTTCATACAAAACATTTAAAGTTATCACATGATACAGACTTTGTGCATGCTGTACAGTCAGTGGTGTAGCTGACGTACGTATTCCAGGAATGCTTTCAATGGGAATCTGCCGGACTCCTTCCTTAAAACAGGAAAGTCCTGGATAGACTTTTCGGATCTGAGCCTGCTTCCTCTCAATCAACTTCTTGATGATCTAACAGGGACAGGGGGGGGAAGTGGTGTAACAGATGGCGAGTACAGGGACAGGAAGCGGGACTTCTGAGCGGCCACACACCTCCTTCTGCTTCTTTATGATGACAGAGAACTCTGTGTAGGGGATGCTGGGGTTGAGTTCACAGCCCATGAGCGTCGCTCCCTCGTAGTCCTTGATGTAGCCCACATACTTGGCCTTGGGGACTTTGATGTCTTTGGAGAAACCCTGACAGCAAAGAGGAAATATGAGCACGGTATCTTTAGAAATAGAAAAAGGGGTCATGGTATTCTAAGCGCGTATCATGCGTGATCATGGACACGGTACCTGTTTTTTGAAGTAGCCAATGGCGTACTCATCCGCGTACGTGAGGAAGTTGAGGATCTCGTGTTTAATGTGGTATTCCTTCAGGTGGTTCATCAAATGCGTCCCGTAGCCCTACAGCGGCACGGAGAAAGCTCCGAAAGGGAACAACCAGACCATCGTGCACCGGACTGCAGCCTCGGGAGCGCTCCTACCTTGACCTGCTCGTTGGAGGTGACGGCGCAGAAGACGATCTCCGTGAAGCCCTGCGACGGGAACATCCGGAAGCAGATCCCCCCGATCACGCGGCCGTCTTTGATGAGCGACAGGGTCTTGTGTTTGCTGTCGAACGGACACGGGCACGTTTAGTCAGAGCGCAGCGCCGGCGGGCGCGTGGCCGGCGGGCGGCGCGCACTCACGGGTCGAACACCAGCCGCGTGATGTACTCCTTGGGCATGCGGGGCAGCTGGTGGGAGAAGACGTTCTGGAGGCCCACGAGCCACATCAGGATCCTCTTGTTGGGCTTCTGGTTCAGGGAGTTGCCGATGACGTGGAATTCGATCACGCCCCTGCGCTCCTCGAGGCGGGCGGCCTCGTCCCGCGCCGAGTGCGCAGACAGCAGGCTGGTCTGCACGGGAGGAACGATCGGACCCTATCAGAGCTTTCATTATCATCGGCCGCGCAGAACACCTCTAAGGACAATGTTTAAATCACCCATTGGATCCTTTTCTGCCGTTAACAGTTACCTCAGGAATGGCGGCGGGGTCAGCAATGGTTGCCATGACCTCATTGATGAGTTCCATTGGGATGTCACCCACCACCCTGGGTCTCTTGTTCTCCTCGTAAGGAAGAGGCTCTGGAGGTTTACGCTTCTCCCCAACTACGAGACACAGAGTCAGACGTGCAGTGGTTCGTGAGGGGGGGGTGTGACTGTCGTACCTTGACTCGGCTCCGGAGCGGAAGCGGACTTCCTGGCAGGACTGACGCTGCCGCAGGTGGACGGGTCCACGGACACAGGGCTGGTGCTGTAGTACAGCTGCCTGGCCACGGCGGGCGGGCTGATCACTGCACAGCAGCACAGACCAGCGCTTAGCATTCTACGGAGCACGTCTTCAGCATTGTTTGAAAATGAATCAGATTGAAGGGTGTGACCGGGGTGTGTGTGTGTGTGTGTGTGTGTGTGCGTGTGAACGTGTTACCTGTGTGGATCGGTATCTGGCCTCCTGACACTCCTGCCAAAAAGTCTTGGCTCCAGATTGGAGAACTGTGACTGTACACCTCCTCCTCCAGCATGGACAAGAACCTGATGCCAAGCAAACGCAATGACTTCAGCAAAAGCTCTGTAAAACAGGCGTGTTGGTGTGTCTTTTTCCTCACTTAGGAAAGTGCGTGAGAATCAGCGTGCGTTTCTCGGGCGGCAGCTTGTCCTTCTCCTGCCTGGCCTGCTCCAGGAGCTGCTTCCTCATCACGGTGAAGACCGCGCGCAGCAGCGTGCGGCCGAAGATCTGCGTGGTGTCGTAGCGCGGGAGGCTGTCGCAGAACTGGGGCACGTTGCAGTAGCACAGCCACCTGCGGCACACGCATTCAAAGCAGACGCCGTTCAAACGCGGGGAGCCCACCGGGCGCGATGCGTTCACTGCCCGTCCGCCCACCTGGTGTAGCTGGCCTTGTACCCGGCGGCGTCGTCGGTGGGCACGCGCTGGCGCCGCTGCGACGGCGTCTCCAGCTGCCAGTAGTTGATCTGGTTGAGGAACATCTTGGCCAGCTCCACGATTGTCTGACGCTCCTTGGACGGAAGGTGGCTGAATTTGTACTGGACGAAGTTATTCACGCCCTGTGTGAGAGAAGGGGAGGGGGGGGGGGGTGAGACCCTCGCTGGGCGCTTCCTACCTGCGGGCGAAGGTGCAACTCGCCTGCTCAATGCTGGGTCTTTCAAACGGAGGACTCTCCTGTGCCTCCAGCATGGGTTTGCCCATCTGCAGGATGGATTTCCGCAGCAGCTGCACAAGAAACACCAGAAAAAGAGCGGTTGTGCCTCCGTCTACGAAGCAGACCGGGCGTTTTAACTATAAAAGCGGGGGACGTACTTTGAAGAGGGAGAAGTAGACCTGCTTAGTGTCGGCATCTTCTTCCTTGTGAACGCACGTGTAGAGATACTCCACGTCCAGGACTATGCCGAGAAGCCTGTTCACCTCCTCCTCGGAGACGTTTTCCAGATGGGTCACGTGGTCACCTGCACGAGACACCGCCGCCGGTCATTCTCTACATCCACCCGTGCGCCCTCCGCGCGTCGGCCCCGCGGACCTACGTACCCAGTGTGTGCGAGCAGCTGCGGCAGGGCTCCTGCAGGTTGACGGCGTTGGCCTGCTGGTCCGTCCGGGGCGGGGTCGGAGGGGGGTTCTGGCTTTTCCAGCCATTGCACTTGCAGGCTCCCTCGGCCTGCGGAAAGCCGATTATATTAACTAATTCATATAATACACGATGGAGGTATTATAAGCGAAAACAAGCATTGTTGATCACTGTTAAAAGTTTTTTTCCATCCACCAAATACAGTTTTGAGGCCACTAAGCGTCGTGGAGGCGACGTGACTAACTTTGTAGACTTCTAGGAGGGAGGGGGAGGGGCTGTCACCGTCAGCTGGCGGCGCTGCACTGAGCATGCGCTCTAGGACGACAACACGCTCCGCCCCTCCAGCAGCTGTCACCCTGTCAAAACAAAGACAACCGTCCTTCTCCGCGGTTCGTGCTCGGCGTCCACCCAGAAAACCACCCGGACGTGCCGCCGCGCGTTGACAGGCGCCGCGGAGACGCCGCGGGATCTCCCCATGGCGCATAAGTCTGCGCACGAACGCGCCCCCGGAGCGCAGGCTTTTGCGCACGCAGCCAGCTACTCCCAATGCACAAGCGCCGAGCCAGTGTTTACGTTCAACCCCCACCTTGACAGAGACAGAGTAACAGTATAAAACCGCGCACCGCTCGCAGCTGGAACCCAGAGCTCCACGTCCTGCAGTGACGGTGGCGGTGGAGATAATTGGGTTCTAACAGCGTGTTCCCACTAATTGGTTCGCGTACGTAAAATGAAAAAAAAAATGAAGTGCAGCAATGGCTTCCTTTGCTGCGCTTGCATTTTGTAAACTATTGCAACCGAGCACAGGAAATGCGTTTTATCAAGATACAGCCCGAAACCCGCATCCCCATACAGTCGGCCGCGTGCACGCGTTGCATACTTTGCAGGATGAATACACGCCGAGCTTTTCCAGTTTCTTCGGCCGAGGCGAGGAGCGGAGTTGCGCCTTCTTCACAGCGATACGTGCAGATCCTCCAGCGGCGCCAGAGCCCTCCGTCCCCCCGGCGCCAGGAGCGGCCGGAACCAGGCCCGCGGCTCCGATGGCCGGCGATCCCTGCTGAATTCCAGCGCTGTCGGCCATAATTCACAGCGAGCCCCGACCGGATCCCCGGCCTGGGAAGTCTCTGCTCCGCCGTCCGCTTTATTCCACAGGCGGAGGATCAGACATGGCGCTCATCCTTATTTTCACTTTCTCGCTGCAGGCCCGGTTTCCTCCGCTAGGGGACAACCAAGCGGGATGGCACCGAATCCGCCACAGTTCAGAGAGGTCACAAAACGCAACCATTGGTAGAAAACACGTCAAGGTCACTGTAACGAAAAGAACGCGGCTCGCACAAACTGGACCATCACACAAGACACGCATTACTAGAATAATACCAATATTCCGTTTGTAGTGAATAGGTTTATCCAACATTTCTCTTCATAAAAGAATCTATAACATAAAAGATCAAATTAATTTTATTATGTTTGGTAGTTACAGTACTGTAAAATGCTTGCATTTATAATGTCTTCATCTGCAATTAAGGAGTCACAGAGAAATAAAAAAACAACGCACAATGTACCATCCCTATTTGTGTTGATCTGTTTATTCCCACCATTGTTTTGTACGGTGTTCGACTCCACTTAGAGCTTTAAACCAGTGTCTCTGGTCGTTCGCAGGACGGGTACTGGACGAGGCATCGCAGCCTTGTACCGCAGCAAAAGAATCAGTGAAAGGAGAGTTATGTAAAAAGAAAAAACACAAACCAAAAAAAGTTGGAATATTATTTCTTTTTTTTCTTTAGAGAGAATGGTACAAGACAGACAGCTAACTTCATTTTTGTTAACAACACTACAGACATTTCTAAAGACCACCACTGACTATAATTTAACCATTTGAGTGTAAAATGAACTGCAGGAAAAGTCCAAATCCAGACTGTAGCTGTTTTTCTGGTAACTGTACAGTTTTTTATGATTATCTAGACAACTGCCTAGCAAGCATTAGTCCTGTCACTGGTAAATTGAAAAGAAAAAAAAGTAGACTACACTGCAACACACTATTTACAGTATATTATTTATATATTTATATATATTTATATATTTATATCACACTGGTTGTAATTATGACAAGATATATTCATGAGCATCATTAGTGCAAGGCATGAGTAAGAGACAGACCTGTAAAAAGAGTTAATGACCACATGTACAGTATGAACGCGTGCGTGTGTTAATGTGTGTATAGTGAAAGTAGAGAGACAGGAAATAAAGTATGTGCTGGACACAGGTGGGGGAGCGGTGTAACAGACTGAATGTGCTTATGTGCAATATGTAGCGGTTAGCAGGAATATGTCAACGTCATGTGAGAGTTCCAACATCACCAACAGATAAACGGGCACGTGTGTGAGTGTGTGGTGGAGATCGGTCAGCAGCGAGCCCAGGCCCCATCTGTCCACTGACACAGAAATGGTGTAAAGCACTTCCAAATCAACAGATGAAAATGAATTACGACTCAAATGTGATCATGAAGCAACCTTACAAATGGCTGCTTCCCACTCACTGCTATCAACGTTGCTGTTTTTTTTTTTTTGGATCAGGGAGGAATCCTGCAGCAACGTTAACACAATGGATGCGGTCCTATGCAAACTAAACCCCACAAAGGCAGAAACCTAAGAGACCCCAGCGTAACCAAACGGCACATGATGACACTGATGGGCACCTCAGAGGTCCCTGCACCGTGTGTGGAAATAGGGGGGGGGGGGGATTTGCTATGCTGCAATAGTCAATGCAGACACTGAAGTCACAGAGTAAATACTGTGAAACATTGCACAATGCCACTAGGGACAGCTAGAAACAGGCATGAGTCCAAGAGGGAGCCTCAGGGTGGTAGAACATAATCTTCATGTTTTTTTTACTAGTGCTACTTTAGTGGGGGAAATGTAACAGTGGAGAGATGGTGGGGATCAAAGAGAGGGATCATCTGAGAGGACTAGAGTTCACAAATGTCTTTAGACTTTCACAAAAACAGTCCCAATAACAGGAGAATCATTTAGCATTCAGTTCCTCTCTTCTCTCTCTCCCACCGCCCTTAAATTCATACAGACACTCATTGTCTTCCAGACACGTTTTTCTTTTATGTTTTCTATTCAGGCTGTGTGAGTATGTACATGTGTAAGTTCTGAAAAAGCTAGTTAATAGTTAACAAAATTATCAAAACAAATTCTTGCAAAACTTGAAGACTGTTGTGAAGAGACGCCGTAGTAAAGTCTCCCCAGAAAGGAGAAGTGACCACTTCCCCTAGATAAAATCTACACGATGCAAGGGCGGCGGGCGGTAGCGCGCTCACGCCTCCAACATCTGCTGTCACTAATCTACCAATAGCGATTGATAGATGCTAGAAAGTAAGAAACGATGGTTAGGAGGTGTCACCTGGTAACAGCAGAGCCAGTGTGAAGGCACTGACTTTGCTACTACATGAAGAATGTGGGTGCAGGAGAATTGGAGAAACCAGTACAACACATTGCATTAGTAACTTCAGTGGCATTTGGGGCATTGGCCGCATGAGTTACTGCTATACAGGTTGGTTAGAGGGAAGGCATTCTTCATGTTAGTTACTGCAGCAGGGAGCCTTGGCTGGCTGGGCGGCTTCTGTCAGGTCCACGCCCCGGGTCCGCTGGCTGGTGGCTCCTGCAGCCTGAGGCTCGCTCTTCGGCAATCTCTTTGCTAGAGGTCGAAATGACAGCGACAAAGCCCAGATTATACACAGCCATTTGATATCTGCACTGAGTGGGAGTTACACTGAAACTCAACCAACCAGATGATCTGAATAAATCAGTTAGGCCAAAATTTTTGTTTAAGAATTTTTCTATTATCATACTATTATTTCAGTTTCGTCTGAATACTGCCTTCTGAAAGCAAGGTCAACATGTAGCAGTACCCACCAATAGCCATGAATATCTCATTCACATTCATAGATGTCTTGGCTGACGTCTCCATGAAAAGTAAGCTGTTGTCGTCTGCGTAGGTCTGGGCATCCTGTCATAAAAACACAAGTGAGTTTTCATTCTGGCATATGCATTTAATAACAGTATGTCATAGAATTAATCACACTGTTGGATGGACTGTTATTAACAGAATCATTATTAAGGCACACATGCTCAAACGAAGGAAGTACAGGGGTCTGCATGTATCGTCTTCATCCTGATAGTAGTGACTCCCCGCTGATACACCGACAAACGAGGAACTTGGACGTCAGCCATGCTGATTGGGCCGCACAATGGGACGGGCGCGACCGAAAACACGGTTACAAAAAGCTGCCGTGACCAAAGACTCGGCGCTTGTTCTCTGCAGACCCTCTTGTTCTCCTTCGTCCACCTGGAGCTTCCCTCTGCACCTGCACGCCTGGGGCCTCCACCGCAGCCTGCAGCTGAACCAACGTGGACAGCGTCACAGAGGACGGACCTGATCATCCATCTACTCCCAACCACCCGGCAGGAAACCGCCAGCTTAACCGCCTCACCCGCTGCCGCCTCAGCTGATCACGACGCAATCACAGGGACAGGACCGCAACAGCGCAAGCATGCATGCATACACACCGAATCTTCCAGCAGGATTGAGCAGAGGCATTCCTTTTAATCCGGAGCAGAGTAGTTTTAGGGGATCAGTAATTGCTTTATTGCTGTGTTTTTTTTTTCTTTTCTTGTTCAGATCACGCTGAACACGCGATCTGATCACTGAGTTTCCGCGATCACGTGACTGTAACACTGTTATAGCTCCGCGTGAATGTAAGAGGTGCATTTTGGAGTGCTGTATTCTGTGATTGTGCTGTCTTAAGCTGGCTTTATTGTGGTACTGTGCTGTTGCTCTGTTTCTGCTGTGACCACGCCAAGTGCACGATTCAACCACTGCACTCCCGCGATCACGTGACTATATCGCCTAATATCTCTCTAATCTCTCACACACATACACACCCTTTTATCTCAGGTAACGCGCATACACATACACGTGATTTGCTGAGTTATTTAAGATATTGTTGATATTAGTTATTTAATAAAGCATTCATAATTTAATTGGTCGTTGTCTGTGTTTTTTTTGTATATGGTTTTGCAGTACTGGTAACTTGAGTACGGAGTTCACCCTTCAACTAACTTGAATACCATTGAGACTGTATTGGCTATTCCAAATTGGTTATTGGTCCCTGGTAACAGGGTGGTGCCCCGTAAACTAATTAATTATTAATTCAGTTGATAATTATTAATCAATAATATTTAAGTGTTTCACTTACCAAACTATAGACCTTTGTCATATATAGGTACAGATATTTAAGCTAATAACCCAATTTTATGAATCTAAATTATAAACATAATTGGTATCTCCACTCAGGAGTTACAAATCCATTTATTATAATTTGTGCTCCTCGCATATCCCCAACAACACTAAACAAACCTGGATAGAATAAGAATAGGAGCATGCGTTTCTTAATCCCAGTCGATCCAGGTTTGTTTGAATAAGAACCACTCACAAAATGAACAAACGTGTTTGTTCTGACCTGAAAGTCGACAGCTCTCTTGTTGGCTAGGTCAGCTTTGTTGCCTGACAGAGCGATGACTATATTTGGGCTGGCTTGTCTTTGCAGCTCCTTTACCCAGTTTTTTGCTCGTGCAAAGGACTCCTGCAAACGAAAGGAAAAGCACTGTCACTCTGTTAATGCCTTCATGCAGTTGGGAGCTATAATAACAGCAGGTGTATTTCACACTGTTGGACAAGTACTACAGCAGTGTCTTGCACATCGAACTACTGGCTGACGGAACCTGCCTCGTTTGTGATGTCGTAGACCACAATGGCAGCCTGTGCTCCTCTGTAATACATGGGTGCCAAACTGTGGTAGCGCTCCTGACCTGCAGTGTCCCAGATCTCAAACTTCACTGTTGTGTCATCAAGACACACTGTCTGGGTGAGAAAGGCCGCTGAAGGGACAGGACGAGGCGAGGGTTAACACAGCAATATGTGTAAGCGCTGCAGATAAGTAATTCAATCAAAACATTACAGACTTTCATTGTCCTAGTCATTTAAAATTAAAGCTACATTATATAAAAGGTTTGTGCCGTCTTATGACTTTGTTATTTAACTTCATTTAATAAAGGCTGTGAAGAACTTCTCCAAATCTGGAGATCTACAAACAAACATTTGCGGGTAATAACAAAACACAGTCTCTTGATGCGAGGCTCACCTCCTATTGTGCTCTCCTGGAATTCATGGAACTGGCCTTTGACAAAGCGGAGCACTAAGCTGGATTTCCCAACAGCTGACTCCCCCAGCAGCACCAGCTTAAACTGACAGATCTTGTTCCCTGCATTGGGACCATTGGGTCTTGTAGCGCCTCCTCGATTGGCCATGACCTAGAGAGATCTCCTGCTGTCCTGTGTGCCAAACCTCACTATCAGGACGTCTGCTGCAGGACAAAGACAAAAGCAATATTACAGTGAGTTACAGAATATTAAACACATAAAGGGTCCTAGTAACAGCTCCAGCAGATTTCTTGTGGCTTTTTATTACAGAACAGCTGCATATTACTCTTGCAGTAACCTTCTGCCAAAAAAATGGGTGAAGTTATACAATTTACTCTTTAAAGTAACAAATGAGTATACAAATTATGATTTACATGTCCTAAAGAGTTTCAATAACTACAGATTATATTTTGAAGCTATTAGAAGGTAAATTCATACATATACAGTTTATGCAGTTATCTGACACCTACTTACGAACCCAAGCAGGCACATCCTGTCACACGAACACACAACCACATACAGTAACAACGAGCCCTTGTCAAAAACCACAAGTTTCATTGCTTGTAATGGTGAATTACACCCACGTTACTGGGAGAACCTCTGTACACTGAACACATACCATGGGTTACTTACTAACTTATTTAAGAATGAGCTGCTGACTCATTTGTAAACAACAGATGGTTGTTGTCAGGAGATGATCAGTCTATTTCTGATTTTGTGGGGACAATCTGTCGGGAGCGTGACTTGTGGAATCTGAAACGACTTTCACTGAGAAGCTCCCACAAAACACCCAAAGCCCAAATATATAATATAATAAGGCAAATTGAAATGCTACATGTTTTGCTACCATAAGAGATTCTGAAGGCCTCTATGTTGCAACTGTATTCATATTCCCTATCTCCCATTACATCATATTAACTGCAAAGCTATTGACTGAACACATGTATATTTATACTTGAAACAAGACTGACCTCAGATCATTTGTGAACAGTATTTCAACTGATCTTGAAACTTAATGTTTATTATAAATCATCAGCTTATATTAACTATCGAGCAAACTTAGGTTTCACATACTGCCTAAGTCTAAATGAGACAAACGTCGTGTATGTGGATAGTCCACATCTGTTTAAACCGCTGACTCTTAGAAAAAGCGTTAAGATGCCAATTCCTTCCGAAACAAAGCGCGTTTACAAGCGAAAAAACACGACGACCGTAAACGTGCCCGGAGGCCGTGACGTCAGTAACATCCTGCACATTTACTGTAGCTGGTCGAGAAATGTTGACAAGGAATCTTGGCGAACTGGAAAACAAACACGCAGAGGAGCTGCGATGACACATGACGGGACTGTCAACAAACGCTGCGCAGTGCATGACCGCTGTGCTCACAAATATTTGGATTAGACCGACTCTAGTTGGCTGTGAACACGCTTTCTCGCCCTGGCTGCGCGCATTAATGTATTTAGATTTTGGAGCGAGACGCCATTTTATAAATAGTTTCTGTTGTTCCTGCTAGTTAGCTTACCTGCTGTTAGCCAGACGTAGCCGTCTGGCTGCACGTAACGTCAGCCTCCCGACGGCTTTGATAGAAGCACATGATAAACAACAGGCTCTGTTGCATTAAGCCAAAAATACGACGCGTGCTGCTTGTATTTCTAGATGTGCTATCAAGCTAAGTTGTAATGGGGAGTAGCTAATGTTTATTTTAACGGGGAGTAGCCAGACCTTCAATTAATTAACAAACACTCACGTTAGCCTGTTAGCACTGTTAGCATTCCACCCACTGAACTGATTCCGCCCATCTCGTTAGCTCGAAGCTACAAGTCTGACACACCGTGCCGCTTGTTAACAACGCGACTAGCCTCTTGCTAATGACAACACGCCGACGCAAAGAAGAAACAGCTGGGCTCGGCCCGCGTTCCTACGTTACATCCTCATAATCAAACACCGCCGACTAAGAAAGCGTTAGCTTTAGCCAGACAGGCAGCTGGGAAGCACAAGTTGTCGATTCATGCCAAGTACGCTACCTGAGAGTCAGGCGATGGTTGGAACTTTAAATACGGCCGCTGGAGTATTTACACACGAAATCCCGTGACACTGTGGTGAAGAGGTGTTGGGGAACCAAAAATAATTTGAACAATCCCGTCACGTCTCCTCCTTTCCTTTCTTCTCGCAACTTCCCCTTAGAACCAAAACACAAACAAGCTCTTCCGCCCTCCGTGCCACGTCACAGGACGTCTGCCCTCTACAGGAGCCTCTCACCTGCCGGGCGACACCTCGTACGAGCAGCGCAACAACAACGCATTTAACAATGATAATAACGACTCCACTGGTGCAAGTATATTAGTGCGTATATCAATAGAATTAATAAAAAGAAAGATATCATCAAATATCTAATTTGGCAGATCAGTGATCAAAGACATAGAGCTGTTAAATACAAATTAAAAACCCTATTACTAATTGTTTTATGTCAGTTAACCAATCATATTATTAGTTTTATCAAATCTGACATAGAACACTGGATACTTACTATATAAATGTTAGTGAACCAGAGCTGTAGTTGCATAATTAGCCAGCAGGCAGCGGTACAACAACATTAGTCGTGGATTTGGGCAAAGAGGAAGACGAAGACGCCTCTTCCGGATAAGGCCATTCAGCACGTTTTATTGGTCGTGGGAAATGCTTTTTACTTTTATGTGATTGTATTGTATTTTTTAACTTTGCGACATCACGAGAGTTATTTTCTACGAGAGCCGCCAGTTTACCAGTCGCTTGCAAAGGCTTGTGATTAGTGAATAGCAGCATCCCGTCATGGAGGAAGAAGCGGTGGAGACAGCGGAGGAGCTGCTGGCAAAGCAGCACCGCAAGGAGAAGAAGGAGCTGCAAGGTAACTACAGTCAGCTGTTAGCACAAGACTGAAGAGTGCTTTACAAACCTCTATAACACAATGAACTGGGTTACACTTACAGAGTATATGTGTACAGAAGTGAGCGTTATTGACGAGCTATTAATAGTAAATAAATAATACTACAGTACATTCACTGTTGCAGTCTGGATTAAGTGTGTTATTGTTTTGTCATAAATAGTTTGTACTTGATTTTAGCTAAAATCCAGAGTATGAAAAATGCAGTCCCCAAAAATGACAAGAAAAGGAGGAAACAGCTGACAGAGGACATTGCTAAGCTGGAGGCAGATCTGAGCCAGAAACACGAGGAAGAATCCATGCACCTGAAATCCACAGTGATCACAAAGGTAAAAACCTGCTTGGCTTTATAAACCTTTATATATAGCTTTATAATTGTATAATACATAATTGGTCCTAAAGCTTTATCTTTTTTTAATCTTATCTATAGCTTTTATCTATTTACTCGTATTACTGTTTTTGCACATTTTTCTACTGTTTTACTGTTTACCCACAATCCTATTGTGCGATTAATACAGCCGTTTCCTATCCTATCACTCATTCTCCTCAGGTGGAGGAGACGATAAATGGAGTTGAGACCTTGAAGGTGGAGGATGGGGAGGAAGAACAGTTTAAACAACAACGTGTAAGCAAGGCCCAGAGGAGAAGGGTGAGTTTCAGGTTCTTTGTTAAATAAAAGGCTTTTAGGTTTGTCCACAACTGTCATCTGTTGACAAAATTAGTGTAGCAGAACAATATAATCTAGCATACTTATCTATTTGAACTCCCACACGGAAGCTACAACATTCAGAATTTACTGTTAACAGTTACTAAAGATATACATTTTACTCAAATGATCATTCTCCAGGACAAGAAAGCTGCTCAGGACAAAGAGAGGGAGACCAGGATTGCTGAGGCTGAGGTGCAGAACCTGCAGGGGGTGCGACATCAGGAGGGTTTGAAGTTGGCTCAGAAACTCGCACAGCAGCAGCTTCAGATCAAGGAGATTTCCTCCGATGGCCACTGCATGTATCGCGCCATCGAAGATCAGTTGGCACAGCGAGCTAAGGTGCTGTTCAGTGCCGTTTGACTACCTTTCAAAAATAAGATGAACGAAAATGTGCCTGCTGCTGCACTTAACAGCAGTTTTACAGTTTCAACATGGTGTATATACAGAGAACTTATGTTATGTTTTGTTTTATTTTAGCCTGAATTAACCATGACTATGAAAGAACTGCGCTCTCGCACTGCCGACCACATAAGAAATCACTCTGATGACTTCCTGCCTTTCCTCACTAACCCTAACACTGGGGACATGTACACAACAGGTAATATGATATAGGAACCACATAATGAAAAACAATATAGTTGTTATAGATTTGTAACTATAACTCAATTTACATGTAATGCAAATACACAGTATTCTGAAATGACTGAACTGTTTGTGTTTTTAATGGTTTCCAGATGAATTTGATAAATATTGCAGTGATGTGGAGCACACAGCAGCTTGGGGAGGGCAGCTGGAAGTGAGTTAACAAAGTTTAGTCACAGACACGCTGTGCTGCTAATGTTTTTACTTCACAGTAAATGTTGGCGTTTTCTTGTCTTTTAACAGTTGAAAGCTTTGACTCAAGTTTTAAGTTTGCCAATAGAAGTGGTCCAGGCTGATTCACCAAATATAAAAATTGGGGAGGAATATGACGGTGAACCCATCACCCTTGTGTATGTTGTACATATTTTTTATTTACATTACTTATTAATAAGCTTAGGACAATAATGGGAGGCTAGGCCAAGACCTTTGAATTACATTGTTTTCTTTTATTGCTTGCAGCTACATGCGTCATGCCTATGGACTAGGAGAGCATTACAACTCTGTGGAGAGGCTAAAGGACCCTACCAATGCAGAGGAAAGCTGAGAGACAGCTTGGTGTTGATGTGTCATGCACTAGAATGCATTATGCAGAGTGTTCAGACCGCTCACCATTGGTCCCTAAATACTTGTGTAGTCGGAGTTTGGATTGTGCTAATGAGAAGTGATTTTGTACTGGACAACCTTGGCACAACCCAGTGACATCCAGTGGACACTTACAGCCTGTTGTGTAAAAAAGACGTGTGATGCACTCGGGCAGGAGCAGTATGTGTCACTGAACCCAGATGTCAACACTGTAACTGAGTGGCTAGTGAGTGAACTGTCAAACTGCAGTGAATGTCATGAACTAAACTGTAGAAATCACATACACATTGATGGGTTGTCGCCGCTTGATGTTTCAGGTTCAGAAATACTGATTGTACTTGAAGTGGTTCACATGAGTGGTCATCAGAAAGGGGGCACATGTATAAATAATAAAAAAAATTTTAACCATAAAAAGGGTGATAAACTGTTGCGTGTTACTGTCTCCTTTTTACATGTGTTGTAATTTTTCACATTTTATGATGAATGCTATTTAAATTTAAGCAATCAAACACGACTGTTTAAAATATAACCGTATTTTAAACGTTTTCTTGCTATTGTAAACTGCAAAAGCGAATTGAAACATTATGCAATATCAACTGTGTGGCCACAAGGGGTCGCTGTGCCTCCGTCCTTCATTGACTGAAAGCGTCTCGTTGCCATGGAATCCCGAGGGCGAATCATTTAGGCAGCACTGATGGCCGTGTCCGCGTTCAGAGCTCTGTGCGGTAAATCCACGTCTTTAAATCTGAGTTCAAGGAAAATGAAAGAGGTACCTGAGTGCGTGTACACGCTAACGAAGCTGTCGGCGCTCCTGTTGAACAACAACACCATCACCGCGCTTCCGGTCCAGCTGCTCGCCCTGCAACACGTGAGTCCTCACGTCAGGCAAAATAGAAATTAGAAACATGAAGTCAACTTCCTTTCAATGGCAGCTGACAGAGCTTAATCTGGGGAATAATGCCCTGACGGAGGTTCCAGCCGTTTTGGGCCACGTGCAGTCCTTGAAGAAACTGTATCTGTTTAGCAACCACATCACAGCGGTGCCACCTGACGTCATAGGTGAGCCTATGGTATTAAAAAGCACAGGTTTTTTAAGTCTAATTAAGTCAATTACTAAATTAAGTCTATGGTAATACCATTTTAATATTTACAGGCGGCCTGCAAAACCTCATTGTCCTCAATTTGAACCACAACCACATTCAGAGGCTTCCACCAGAGATTAAAAGGTACATTTAAGGCACCATGGTTTCCAAGGCGTCTTTTAAACCTGCATAGTGCTACAGATTTTATAGTTGTATATTCATTGCTGCCCACATTCCTCTCCAGTCTGCGGAAGCTTCAGCACCTCAGTGTGCTGGACAACCAGCTGGAGGACGTCCCCGAGGACCTGGGCCATCTGACTGAGCTGCGTGAGATCAACCTGACTTCCAACCGGCTGACTCGCCTGCCCAAGCAGCTGTACCAGTGCAAAGGCCTCACCAAGATCCACGCAGCCAGGAACAGGCTGAGCAGCCTCCCGGAGGTAAGAAGCACGGCGAGCTGGTGGCCGACGCGGTGTAAGCAGCACGCACTTCATGTTTCCTGCAGGGAATTGGCAAACTGAAACAGCTGGCGGTCCTGGATGTGGCTGGGAACAAGTTGTCCATGTTCCCCACTGAGGTACAGTACAGTGAGTAGCACTCGCTCCTTCAGCCCTGCAGGCCACACTGACCTAGCTGCCTGTCTAGTTCCACCTCCTGCCCCTGAGGGAGCTCTACTGTGAAGGCAACAGCTTCGTGCGGCGTGAGCCAACGTCGTCGGTGCAGAAGGCGGAGGTGCTCACGCTAAAGGTCGCTCCCATTTATGTGCAAGCTGCGTACTTCGTCTACTGACGCCACACTAATCATCCCCCCCCCCCCGTGTTTCCTAGGAACTAGCTGCCAGGTTAGTGCTGCGGGAGGACAGGGGCGGGGTCTCTCTGGTGCACAGGATGCTGCCCCGCTACCCCGGCCTCCGCTCCATGCTGCTGGAGGCCAGCCGCTGCGCGCTCTGCCCGGGCCCCTTCCTCACCACGTGGCTGGAGTGTGTGCACTTTGTCAGTCTGAGGAAGGTTGGCAAGCTGAGGAGCCCGCTGACTGTTCCTGTGCGAGCCCGCCTGTGCTCGTACGCCTGCTTCAACGTGAAGGGTCACTCCTACTACGCCGTGGCTACGAGACACGTAGAACCGAATTAAAAGTGTGGAGCTCCCCATCCTGGACAGCATCTGTACAGGTGTCACTAGGCCCATTCACTCCTGCCTGAATCTGACTCTGTGACCACTAGGTGGCAGCAAGTGACCACTGTCAGATGGACTCAGCTGCTTAACACAGACATAGATTGTGATGTGAGGTAATAATCTAATTTCCTAACTTGTCTGTGCATATAGATATAACATTTATTGACAAAATCTGACATAGAACCTCCACATTCTAAAAGCTATTTGGATATATTTTCCTGTACATATTACCTGTTTGAATCTCGTGGGATCCTACTCTTTTGTCACTGCTGATGAAGCTGCACCAAGACTCCATGGCTTCCCAATCTCCATCTCCATCTTTATCCAGTCGCATCTGTTCCAACCTGCCAGACAAGAGATTAGATACAGAGAAAGAGAGAGAGAGAGAGAGAGAGAGAGAGAGAGAGGTGGGGAGAAAGAGAGAACTTCATTTCTAGCAAATTAATTTCCCATCCACGCCTCCAGAGCTTGCTAGCTCATTCGCTAGCTGCTGTGGCCGCTGCTGCGTGTGTCTACTGAGTCGGAGCCTCATGCATAATGCATCAGGTTTAATTGCAAACCCAGAAACTAATGACTTTGGACTGGTTAACAGCAGGGGAGCCATACATCTCGAGCAAACTGAATGAAAAATCAGCTCAGAGGAGAGAAAAAAAGGAGCCTAGCCCCTAATTGATGAATAATTGAAGCGGCGAGCTACAGGGCATAATTGTGACATTTTGTTTCAATCAATTTCCAAGTGGTGTGGGCGAAAGTGCACTTAAAGGGAGAAGGCAATGACAACGAATGAGAAAGAAAGAGAGCGATGGAGAGAGCGGTCGGCGCTGAAAATGGACACTGGGTCTTCAGTCACTGCAGTGACATTTGCTGGGGCTGGATTCATCGGAACAAAAATGACTCCACTGTCTGTCTCCACTGACCTTTGTAGGGTTTCTGTCAAACTCCTGGTTCACCATTGTTAGGTCACTTTCGCTCTCAGCCAAATGGATCCTTTTGTTTCATTTGCACCCGCCTCACTGTTATTTCTGTAAGCGACATTAAAAAGCTTTCGTCCATTTGGCAGCACAGGGATGCGAGTTCTTCTGCTCATGTCTGTCACCTCAGGCCTTTGACTTCCAGGCTTTTGCCCACAGGCATCAACAGGTCCAGGCCTGAACGAATATGATGACGACAAGTACTGAAACAATGTGTCTGACTATTATTATATCTATTAATTCTAACCCCACAAGTTAAGTTGAATAGCTCCACAGGATGCATCCATCTGCCTGTTAGGTTCAGCCTTGGTTTATTATACGCTTCATGGGGACATTTTGCATGGTTACATCACTGCAGACTTTGCTTTCCAGCCTCCAGCACTGTGAGGTCTGCATGCCTGCAAATCAAGATTCAAACTTTTAAAGAGACTTAATTACCATTGCTAAGATTATCCCGACGCTGTTCTATTCTGGGGTATATCTGGTTCATGGCTGCTACATCTATTCACTACATCTTAATAACATTACAGTGGAGGTTCTAAATGAGTTCTTAAGGGCGGTAAATGAACCTGACTGATAAATAGGTCATTGGAGTCTGCTGGCACCGCTGCTAATGGGTGAAAGGCCAGCAGGATGTGCCCAGATGTTGGGTCCCGCAGCGGTGGAGCCGCCACCGGCTCGCTGGCCTCGGGACGGTTCTACTAGTCTGTCTGGTGTCTGGGAAAAAAAAAGAAAAAAAAGCAAAGCAAACACATCATCTGGATAATTTCTCCCCCAACGCTTTGTTTGCGTCGTGCCCGTATCACCGGCGCCGTCCCTTGTGATTGCTGCATTCAGAGCGCCCCGTGTTTTTGTACAGAACGCTCCTAAAAGCCGCAGCGCAGCTTGATTGACGTCTATGGAAATGAGGAGGTCGCATCCTCAAAGGAAACACCATACGGATGGGAGAGGCATCTACAAAAGGCGCTTGTAAATTCCTGACATGCCGAGCGTATGTTAATGAGCCATTCTCTCGCTCTGATATAATTATTGCGAGGGGATATTGCCTTTGGTGTAAAATGTCTGTCTCGCGTGGCGCGGCTACCTCATGGGGGTGAATAAAGTAAAGGAAGATAAAGCAGTGGGTGCATAAATTGTCATTTACCATGCTCGGAGGTAAAGAGGGAGATGTTGGCAAATTCACTCAGGATGATGTATTGCGTTGGGTTCATTACATAGCTCCTTTGTTAAAGCGCCTTCCACAGTCTCCTATCGTTTGTTAGGGGGTATTTAGCCTGTCTACGGCTGCTTGAATCCTGGGGCGTGCGCCCGTGTTATGACTGATGCATGCGCTGTTTGCATCAGCCGCGGTGGTAAATGGACGCACACTCCCCGGCTTTTGTGCCGGACGATTTGCCGCCGTTTTTTCGGCGGCAAAACACTCGCCGGCGCGGCGTTTAGCCCCATCAGGGTCGTGATTGCGGGCTTCACCCCGGAGCAGCGATTTGACACGGCCTCACCCCCGATTTCTCCTCGCGGCGGCGTCGGAGGTGCTATTAAAATGAGTAGCATTGATTGCTGAATTAGGGGCCTTGTGACTGGAGGAGAGAGAAAAACAGCCATTCGATAACGAGCGGTAGGCCGGTGTCATAGCCGCGAGTGTGCACCACTCCAATCAGTGGAATCTATTGTCGCGCATCGCTGCCCATGACAGATCTTGGTATCGAGCCACTGGCAGAGCACCAGGGCATTGTCTGCTTGACGGCTGCACAATCAATTCTGCCGGGTCGCTAGCGAACGCGGGCACTAGGGGGCAATATGATTCTCTGCTGGCGCCGCGGCAGATGTGGAGCGGGGCGCACTCGCGCGCCGCGCCCGATGAAGCCCCCAGATAGGGCGACTAATAAAGAAGCTGCGACAATGAGCTGCCGCCGGAATTCAAAGTTTAATTGAAATCCAAGCGTAAGATCACAGCGTTAAATCTAATAAGTGCAGCCAGATATGAGAAGAGGTGAACATCTCCTTGTTCCACTGACGCACATCCAAGACACCTGACAATAACAGCCTCTCCATCGAATTAAACACATTTAGCCGAAGATCTCTCCTGATTAGGCGGCTAAAAATAATAAGGAAGACACCACAGGCCTGCAGTGCACTGGACTATAAAAAGAACAACAAAGCCACCCAGACGTGCCGCTTCCTCCTCATCTCTTCTATTTTTCCACATCTCAGTGTAATATATAAAACCGGTCCGGGTGCGAGCGGGTAAACTGTCCGTCCTCCGAGAACACAAAGGGGCGACGTCGTCGCGGACCCGGTCCTCGTTAGGAGGAGTTCTGAGGCGAGAGCCCAGCCATCGGGTCGGCAGCCGCTCCCTGGCAGTTCTGGGTCAGCACCGATCACCGGGCGAAAACACCATCACCACGCCGCACTCGCTTCAGAAACGCCGCAAAACACTGCGCGAACTTCAAACAACAAATAGATCTTTAATCTCGGGCGTCTTTGAATCTGTTCGAAAGTTTCCTCGGATTTGGTACCGACAGAGACGCGAAGGGAGGGACTGAGGATGTGTGCTTCTGTTTGATTGGAGGAGGCCGACTGTTTAGTTCAGGGAACGAAAAGATGTAGATGCTCCGTCTTTTGATCCGGCGTCACAAAGCTCTCTCCGTAGGACGCCATGTTGTATTTTATGTGTTTTGATGCTGCTGTTTACCAGGAATAGTCCTTTAATATTCAAACCTTTCTGTTTAGATATGGTTTGATAATACATCTAACGGTGGTTGGCCTTAATTAGGAAGTGCACATCCTGTCATATTTTCGTATGCACCGGGTTGAGTTGTGTGAATGCAGCTTGTCCGACCTGCTGCTTTGACCCCGCGACGTCTCGGCTCCGGCGCCGCTCTCCTCCATCATCGTCTTCGAGCGACGGCGTCCGAGCCCAACAGCCAGTTTGAGGTCAGGCGATGGCCGCGGGAGCGCGGCCGGCGTGCCTGGTGCAGCCGGTGCAGCGGGCAGCAGCATCTGGTCTCCGGGCTTTTCTAGAGCATGCGGCGCCTGTAGCGCCGCAGGCTCGGCTGGCTGAACATCTGTCCGCGACGTGCCGCGCGATCGGCCAAATGAACGTCCTACACGCACCGGCGTCCTTCAGGAATATGTGGGTTAACGTCTATGTTATCGCAATCTCGACGCTCTTTTTCTGGCTGGAACTGCTTTTCCAAAGCCCCTGTCTGTTGTCCAACAGCTTTCAAGACAGAAAACACATTGTCTAAAACCCCAGATTTATTATTGGTTCATTGCTTCCAACATTACACAGTTTTAATATTTTGGTGTATCTGAGGTACGTTGTTGCCTGTTTCCTGTATCAGATGCCTTTGAACCGTGCTGTAAATAAGAAAGGGGCACGTGTCCCTCAGCCTCAAGGCCTTTTTAGCCGATATTGCCAATTCAAGCGCACCTGGTTTGAAACCTGACAGGAATTAATTCCCTCATGACAACTTGGAAACAAGTGGACGTACAGGCCTTGGCCGTGAAGCCGGACGAAGCTGCAGTAACTCCTCAACGTCCACATCTTGGCTAATAAGGAACGTCTCCCTGTCGCCATATTGTTTTAGCGGAGCAACACCAGCGTCAGCCAAACAACGCCAACACAGAAAAGAGCAGCGTGGCGCGTGGCGCCCGCTCGCCACCCTCCCAGTTTAGCGCCGCCGCCGACAGATGGCCGCCTCTCCCACAATGCCGCGCGGTCGCAGACGCCAGCAGAAGAGGCGACGAGCTCTCCGCAGGTGCCTGTCCCTCCGCGTCCGCAGCTTGTGTTCGCGGGCTTGGGTCTGTGTGCGCGCGCGCGCGACCGGGGACAAAGCGCATCTCTCTCTCTCTCTCTCTCTCTCTCTCTCTCTCTCGCAGGCAGAGGTGTGCGTAATTGATAACAGAGGACAACTACGACCTGCGGGAAGTGCCGTCACGTGCTCAAACGCAGCATAAATGACGTGTTACACGCGCGCGCGTTGAACGTCACCTCTGAAAAAACGAACGCTTTCCGCGGAGCGTCCCTTGCATTATGTCATCCTCCCATAAAGCCGGGTTTTGGAGCGCGCCGTGCAATCTGTTCTCCTTCCCCGCGCGCTGCCTGGGCCAGGTGTGGCGCTTGGCACGGGCTAGCGGAGCCAGGTGAGCGGGCCGCGGGCCAGCCGCCCTCCAGAGGCCCGCCACGCTGACCAGATACCAGATGGCGCTGGGCCGCCAGCAGGCAGGCGCGCACACGGGCGCGAGAGCGCGCGCTCACTCCACACTACCGCCCGTCACGTACTGTATTTAAAGCCTCGGCTCGTTCACCAGCAGCTCATCAGAACCTCGCAGCGGTTCTGTCTTCACACAGCCGCCCACGCCAGTAATAGACTCCTTGGGATCCAGGGGTTGTTAATCTAGAACATTGAATTCCAGCCCAGATCCGATTAGCGTGACGCTTTGGTTTTGGCTTTATTCTGGATTTTATTGCTTTTGGCTCAGATAATTTCACGTTAATATTCTTCATCATTCCCACTCCTGAATTAGTGCAGTACTTTTGTCTGTTCTCACTGCGAATCAATGGAAGTATATTATAGATGTGACCACTTTGTTTATAGGCAGCTCCCGCCTCTAATCAGTCTGTTGAACAGCAGTCCACATTCTACAATCAACAGATGGCTCTCGCTTCACTAAAAGTACATAGAATAATAACAAACCACAATAACATCCATTCTTTGGACGTCATAATGGTGAAGTTGAGTCAGGTTAAAACAGAACCACAGGGTTCATCAGGTTATTTCAAAATTTATTCCATGTACGTGTCCTAAGAACATCCTTAAACTCAGGCCTAATTCCCTCTGCACTTTTTAAAGCAACAGGGCCTTTATAGTTACAAGTCTAATACATATGCAATGTATAATATCTAACCATACAGTAACGATAGCCGTTTTTTCTGCTTCTACCAACACATCATGAATTACACTTGTGGGCCTCGGAGAAGACGGATCGGCCATCTGTAAATATTTATTCAGCATTTCTATAATTAAACAGCGCCGATGCATCATGTGAGGCATACATGTCTGATGACGCCGGCTCACTGAATAATACAGTGTAGAACAGCTTGGTCAAACATTAGCTGTAGATCTGTGAGACAGCGAGACATCAATGAAGTGACAATGGATAGATGAGGCCAAGATGTTGTGGTGGTAAAGGACTGATAAATGCAAGATGTGACGAAGCGCAGAAGCAGGAGCGAAATCGATCAAAAATCCACACACGAAACGATAAACGGTGAGAACGACGAGTAGGGAGGGAAGGAGAAGTCAAGATGTCAGAGCAGAGAAACAGAAGCAGAAGGGGAAGAAGTGATGGAGGAAACAGACCGTGGTCTCAGAGCGGCTTCTGCTGCAGCAGCGCGAGTCGTACGCAGCATCTGGAGAAACCAGACAGATTAGGCTCAAATTAACCTCCCTTTATGAACAATATTAGAATTTGCACGTCTGCGCCTTCGTTGCCGTTTCGGAGGAGAAGCTGTATTTCTAATTATGGTGGACTCTACGTCTGCAGATTCTAGCTTCATGTTCTCTGTTAGCTGTAGTGTCTAATCTATCTCACATATTGTCACTAAACTCTAGAGTTTGGGTTAGTTTGTCTTATAAATAAA